>NW_016929291.1:0-10642 GCF_001483705.2 Eufriesea mexicana
TGAGTTATGCTACGTTGAGTTGGATTAGGTTATGCCAAGTTAGGCTAGGATATCCTCGACTTTCGTGCTATACATATCTGTTCATTAGATTTCTGCTCACCACATAGCTCTGCTATACCATGCTCGACTCTGTGGAGGCGAGCAATACTGGCCGTGGCACGTTATTTTGAGTCAGACTGTGTTTGGTTATGCCAGGTTGGGCTAAGTTTGTTTAGGATAGCATTGACTTTGGTGCTATTCTTTGCTATTCGATGGATTTCTGCGATCTACTGTGTTCTACTGTATTCTGCTTGGCTCTATGCGTGCCAGCAGATGTGGTCTCGGCACGTTCTATACAGTTATGCTACGCTCGGTAATGTTTTGTTAGGTCAGGTTAGGTCTGGAGATCCTAAACTTTTGCAACATACACTGCTGCTCGGTGTATTTCTGCGCTGTACATTGAGATTGCTCTACTATACTCTGCGCGACTACAGGAAGGCGAGATATACTGGCCGCGGCACGTTTGGTTCAGTCACGTTACGATTTGAAAAGTATGGTTAGGCAACGCTTGGTTCGGATAGCTTCTACTTTCGCGATATACTCTTTTATTCGGTGCACTTCTGTGATTTACTGTGCTCTACTACATTCTGCTCAGCTCTGTGGAGGCCAGGAGCATTGCTCGCGGCACGTTGCGTTAACCAATGTTACGCTTGGTTACGTTAGCTTACGGTATGTTTGGTTAGGATATCTTCTACTCTTGTGCTATTCACTGCAATGCGGTTGATTTATGCGCACAGCTGTGCTCTAGTATGTTCTGTTTAACTGCATGGGCGCCAGCAGCAGCGGTATAGTCATGTTAGGTTGAGACAGGTTACGTTTGTATATGTTACATTTGGCTACGTTAGTAGAGGCTACTTTAACTTTTGTGCTGTACAACGCTTTTCCCCGGATCACTGCGCTCTAATATGCTCTGCCTGGCTCTGGGGTGACCAGCAATAGCGGTACCGTCGTGTTAGGTTGGCTTATGCTCCGCTTCGTTGTGTAAGTTAGGAATGCATGGTTAGGATTTCTTTGACTCTTGTGCCACACCCTGCTGCTCGGTGGATTTCCGCGCTATGCATTGCTCTACTATGCACTGCCCTACTCTGGGGAAAGATGCAATAGTGGTCGTGGCACGTTTCTTTGAGTTATATTATATTTGGTTAGGTCAGCTTGTGCTATGTTTGGTTACGGTAGCTTTGACTTTCGTGCTGTTATCTGTTCTTCGGTGGATTTCTGTGTTCTACTATGCCCTTCTGTATTCAGCTTGGCTCTGGGGAGGCCCGTATCTGTGGTCTCTGCACGTTATGTTGCGATATGCTACTTTTGGTTAGGTTAAATGTGGTCAGATTTTGATAGGATATTTACGGCATTGTTCTATTCACTGCAATGCGGTGGATTTCTGCCCTCTACTGTGCTCTAGTACATGCTGCTTGTCCTTGTGGCGGCCAGCAATTGTGGTCTCGTCATGTCAGGTTGAGCCATGCTAAGTTCCGGTATGTTGCATATTATGAGCTTAGGATGGGGTAATCTACACTTTTACGCTATACACAGCTATCCTCGGATCTCTGCGCTCTACTCTGCTACAGTATATTCTGCTTGTCTCCGGGAATGCCATCAGTGATGTTCTCGGCTCATTAGTTTGTGTTTAGGTACGTTTTCGTAAGCTACGTCTGGCAAGGTAAGGAAAGAATAGCATAGACTGTTGTGCCATACTATGCTATTCGGTTGATTTCGGCGCTCTAATGTGCTCTAATATACTCTGCTTGTCTCTGGGGTGGCCAGTAATAGTGATCTCGGCACGTTAGTTTGAGCTAGATTACGTTTCGTTAAGTTAGGTTGTTAAGGTTAGGTCTTGTTTTCTTTCACATTTGTGCTATACACTGCAATGCGGTGGATTTCCTAGCTCTGCTGTGCTCTAGTATATTCCACTTGGATCGAGGGAGTCCAGTAATGGTGGTCTCGGCTCGTTAGGTTCAGATATGGTACGTACGTTTTTGTTACGTTTGGACAGGTTAGGATACGATAGTCTCGACTTTTGCGCTATACGCTGCTGTTCGGGGGATTTCTGCTTTCCACTGTGCTTATGTTCCGCTTGGCTCTGGGGAGGTCGACAGTATCGGACCCATCACGTCATGTTGTGTTACAGTACGTTTGGATAGGTTAGGATGTGCCATGTTGGGTCAGGTTGCGTTTGACTTTTGTGCTATACACTGCAATGAGTTGGATTTCTGCGCTCTGCTGTGCTGTAGTACATTCTGCGTAGCCTTGTGGCGGCCAGAAGTAGTGGTATTGGCACGTTAGGTTGAGTAATGCTACGTTTGGCTTTACTACGTTTGGTGAGGTGTGGACAGGGTAGCATAGACTTTGTGTCATGCACTGCATTCCGCGGATTTCTGAGCTCTACTATGTTCTAATAATATCTGCTGGGCTCTTAGGGCCAACAATAGTGGTCCCGGCACGTTAGCTTGATTAATGTTACGCTTTGTTAAGTTTGGTTATGTTATGCTCATTCAGGTAGTCTCTGACGATCGTGCTGTACACTGCTATTCGGAGAATTGCTGCGCTCGACTGTGCTCTACTATATTCTGCTTGGCCCAGAACAGGCCTGCAATAGTGGTCGCGGCACTCTCTGTTGAGATAGGCTACGCTAGATTACGCTATGTTATATTATATTTTGTAGAGATGGATTCGACTTTCGTGCTATACATCATTATCCTGTCGGTTCTTCTGATCTGCTGTGCTCTACTGTATTCCGCCCGTCTCGGTGGAGTCCAGCAGCAGTGGTCGCGCCACGGTCTGTTGAGTTACGCTACGTTTAGCTAGGTTAGGTTATGCCAGGCTATGTTAGGGTATATTAGGCTTCTGTGCTGTACACTGCATTGCGGAGGGTTTCTGCGAACTACTGTACTCTAGTACAACCTACTTGTCTCTGTGGAGGCCAGAAATGGTGGTCTCGTTATGTTAGGTTGATTTAAGATACGTTTGGTTATGGTACGTTTGGCTAGGTTAGGATACGCTACTCTGACTTTTGTGCTTTACACTGCCATTACTTGAGTTCCTGTGATCTTCTACACTCTACAGCATTCTGCTTGTCTCTGAGTAGGCCCGGTGCAGTGGTCGCGGCACGTCATGTTGATTTATGCTACGTTCGGTTTGATTAGGTTAGGACAGGTTAGGTAAGGGTATCTACGGCCTTTGTGCTATTCACTCCAACGCGGTGGATTTCTGCTCTCTGCTGTGCCTTAGTACACTCTGCTTGTGGCTGCGGATGTCAACAATAGTGGTCTGGCCATTTTAGGTTGAATCAGGCTTCGTTTGGATCTGTTACCTTTGGCTAGGTTAGGTCATGCAACTTTGACTTCTGTGCCGTTCTCTGGTATTTGGCATATTCCTGCGCTATAATGTGCTCTAGTGTGATCTGCCTCGTTATAGGGATGCCAGCAATATTGGTCTCGTCACGCTACGTTTAAATACACTACACTTGGTTATGTAAGGTGCTGTCAGATTATATAAGGACATGTATGACTCTTGCTCTATACACTGCAATGCGATGGGTTTCTGCGCTCTGCTGTGCTCTAGTATATTCTGCTTGGCTTTACGGTGGCCAGCAGTAGTGGCCTCGGCACGTTGGGTTGAGATATGCCTCGTTTGGATATATTACGTTTCGTAAAGTTAGGATAGGAAAGCTTAGATATCTCTGCTGTACACTGTTATCCACCGATTTCTGCGCTCTACTGCGCTCTAATATTTCGTGCTTGGCTCTGGGGATGCCAGAAAGAGTGGTCTCGGCGCGCACGGTTTACTTAGGCTACGTTTGTGTATGACAAGTTTGTCTATGTTAGGACAGAATAGCTTAGACCTTTTTGACATCTAATGCCATTCAGTGGATTTCTACGCCCTACTGCGCTCTAGTATATTCTGCTAGGCTCAGTGTGGCCAGAAGCAGCGGTGCCGACGTGATAGCTTGGGACAGGCTCCGTCTGTGTGTTACGTTTGGCTAGGTCAGGTTAGGCTACTCTGACTTCTGTGCTGTACACTGCTATTTGGTGGATCTCTCCACTCTTATGCGCCTTAATATGCTCTCCTTGGCTCTACGGCGGCCATCAATAGCGACCGCCGCACATTAGGTTGAGTTATGCTACGTTTGCCTAGTTAGGCTATTCCAGGCGTGGTTAGGGCATTCTCGAGTTTTGTGCCATACGCTGCTATTATGTGGATATCTGCGCTCAATATTGCTCTACTATACTCTGCTCGACTCAGGGGTGTCGAGCAATGGTGGTCGTGGCACGTTACGTTGAGCTATGTTACGTTTGGTTAAACAAGGTTAGGCTATGTTTTGATGGGTAAGCTTTGACTTTCGTGCTATACACTCCTATTCGGTGGATTTATGTGATCTACTGTGCTCTACTACAATCTCCTGGGCTATGCGGCAGCCGCGAGCTGTGGCCGCGGCACGTTATATTGAGTTATGCGACGTGCGGTTAGGTTTTGTTATGCCGGGTTAGGTTACGGTATCGTCGAATATTTCGCTCTACACTACCATACGGTGGATATCTGCGCTCTACATTGCTCTACTATACTCTGCTCGACTCTGGCGAAGCGAGAAATGGCGGGCGCGGCACGCTAGGATCTGTTAGAACACGTTCGGCTAGGTTAGGTTAGGATATGTTCGGTCAGGGTATCTTTGACCTTCGTGATACTCCGTTTTTCGGTAGATTTCTGTACTCTACTGTCCTCTACTGTACTTTGCTAGGCTATGGCGATTACGCTTTGCCAAGCTTGGTCAGGTTATCTCTGACTTTCGAGCTATACAGTATTTTCCGGCGGGTTCCTGTGGTCTAGTTCGCTGTGTTGTATTCTCCTTGGCTCTGTGGAGGCCAGCATTAGTGGTCTCGGCACGTTAGGTTGAGTTTAGCCACGTTCGCTTATGCTACGTTTGCTTAGGTTAAGGTACGTTTCCACCTCTTTTGTGCTACGCACCGATATTCGGTGAATTTCTGCGCGGTACTGTGCACTAGTGTGTCCTGCTTGGCACTGCGCAGGGTAGCAAAAGTTGTCCCGGCACATTTGTTTGTGTTGGGCTATGGTGGTTATGTTCTGTTTCTTTGTGTTTGGTTTGGGTTGCTTCGACTTTTCTGATGTTCACTGCGATTCTATGGATTTCTGCGTCCTACTCTCCAATAATGTGCACTGCATGACTATGCGGAGGCCAGCAGTGATGGTCGGGGCACGTTGGGTTGAGTTATGTTACGATTGGTTATATCACGATTGGCTAGGTTAGGAGAGGGTAGCTATGACCTTAGTGCTATAGTCTGCCGTTAGGTAGATTTCTGCGCTCTACAGCGGGCTAATATTTTCTGCTTGGCTTTGGCAAGGCCGGCACAAGTGTCCTCGGCACGTTACGATGAGTCATGGTACGTCCGGTTAGGTTGGGCCAGGCTATGTTCGCTAACAGTAGCTTTAGCCTGTGTGCTGTGCATTGCTACTCCCTGGTGACTTCTGCGCTCTACTGTGCTCTAGTATGCCCCGCTTGGCTTCGAGGAGGGCAGCAATAACGATCTCGGCACGATAGGTTGAGTTAGGCTATGTTTGGTTATGTTCCGTTCGTTAGGGTTAGGTTTGGGTAGTTTTGATTTTTCTGATGCGCACTGCGATGCTATGGATTTCTGCGCCCTGCTCTCTTCTAATGTGCTCCGCTTGTCTCTGGGGAGGCCAGCAGTAGTTGTCGCGGCACGTTAGGTTTGTTAGGATACGTTTGGTTAGGTTACGGTTGTTTCGGTTATGAGAGGATAGCTGTGACTTTAGTGCTATAGTCCGCTGCTTGATGGACTTCTGCGCCCTACAGATATCTAACATCTTCAGCGTGGCTCTGGGAAGGCCAGCAGTTGTGTCCTCTACACGTTACGTTGAGACGGGTTACGCTCGGTTAGGTTGGGTTAGGCGACGTTTTGGTGGGACAGCTATAACTTTTGTGCTGTACACTGGTCTTCGGCGGATTTCTGCGCTCTTCGTTGCTCCAATGTAGTCTATTCGACCCTGGGGAGGCCGAAAATGGCGTTCGTGGCACGTTAGGTTTAGTTAGGTAAAGTTTGGTTAAGTTAGGTTATGTTAGGTTTGGTTAGGATATCTTCCTCTTTTGTGGTATACGCAGCTATTCGGTGAATTCCTGCTACACACTGCGCTCTACCGTAATCTGCTAGACCCTGGGGAGGCCAGCAGTAGTGGTCGGGGCACGTCGAGTTGAGTTTTGCTGCGATAAGTTAGGTTAGGTTAGTTTGGGTTAGGACTGGATATCTTTGTTGTTTCTGCTGTACACTGCAATGCTATGGATTTCTGAGCCCTAGTTTCCTGTAATATGTTCTGCTTGTCTCTGGGGAGGCCAGTAATACTGGTGGAGGTACGTTGGGTTGTGCTTGGTTACGTTCGGTTGATTTATGTTGGCATGAGTAAGGCTTGGATAGCTTCGATTTTTCTGCTGTAGACTGAGGTTCTGTGGATTTCTGGGCCCTACACTCCTGTAATATGTCCCGCTTTGCCATGGGGTGCCAGCGGTAGTGGTTGCGGCACGTTAATTTTAGTTAGACTGCGTTTGTCTGTGTTAGGCTACGTTTGGTTAGGCTGGGACGCCTATGACCTTTGTGCTACCCACAGAAATTATGTGGACTCCTGCGCCCCATCGGGCCCTATCACGCACTGCTTTTCTACGGAGACGCCAGAAATTATTGACCGCGGCAGGTTACGTTGAATTATGTTGCGTTTGGTTAGGTAAGGTTTGGTTATGATAGGATGCGATAGTTTTGACTTTTGCCTATGCACTGCTATGCGGCGGATTTTTGCGCTCTGCGGCGCTCTAATATGCTCTGCTTGGCTTTGGGTGGGTCAGAGAGAGAGGTCTCGGCTCGTTAGGTTTTTTATTCTACGTTTGCCTAGGTCAGGTTAGGCCATGTTAGGTTAGGATATCTTTGACATTTGAGCTATACACTACATTCCTGCGGGTTGCTGCGCTCTACTGTGCTCTAGTATATTCCGCTTGGCTCTGTGTAGGCCAGCATTAGTGGTCACGTCGCGTTAGGTTAAGCTATTGTCCGATTGGTTACGTTACGCTTGGTTAGGTTAGGATAGCTGAGCCACGTCTTTTGTGCTGTACACTGCTATTCGGTCGATATCTGTGCGCAGCACTGCTCTACTCGCATGGACATTAATTGGGGGAGGCCAGCAATAGCGGTCGTGGCAAGTTTGTCTGAGATATGTTACGTTTGGTTAGGTTAGGTTCGGTTAAGTTTGGTCACAATACCTATGACTGCTGTGCTACACACTGCCATTAGATCGGAAACTGCGCTCTGCATTGCTGTACAAGCATTCCCTTGCCTCTGGGGAGGCAACCAATTGTGGTACTGGAACGTTTGCTTGAGACATGTTGCTATTGGTTATGTTAGGTTAGGCTAAGTGTGGTTAGGATGGCTTTAACTTTTGTGCTATTCACCGCTATTCGGTGGATTTTTGCGCTCGACGTTCCCCTACTACAGTCTTCCCGATTCTGCGGAGGCGAGCAATAGTGACCGTAGCACATTATGTTGAGTTATGCTACGATTGGTTAGGTCAGGTTACGATAGCTTTGACTTTCGTGCTATACAATGTTATTCCTTGGAATTCTGTGATTTACCGTTCCCTACCAGATTCTGCTTCGCTCTGGGGAGGACAAGAGCTGTGGCCGCGGCACGTTATTTTGAGATGTGCTACGTTCTGCTAGGTTTGGTTATGTCCGGTTAGGTTACGGTATATTGGGCATATGGGCTATGCACTGCAATGCTATGGACTTGTGCGGACTACTGTGCTCTAGTACATTCCGCTTGTAACTGTGGGTGCCAGCAATAGTGGTCTCGTCATTTTAGGTAGATTTGGGTTACGTTTGGTCCTGTTACATTTGGTGAGCTTAGGGAAGGATAGTTAAGACATTTGTGCCATACACACTGCTACCCGCGTGTAACTGCGCTCCACTGTTTTCCAGTATTTTCTGATTGGCTCTGGCAAGGGCAGCAATAGTGTTCTCGGCACGTAAGATTGGTTATGTTACGTTCGGTTTGGTTGGTCATGTCAAGCTCAGCCTGGTTGTCTTTGACTTTCGTGCTGTACACTGCTATTCGGTGAATTTCTGCGCTCTACGTTCCTCTACTACACTCTGCTCGACTCTGGGAAGGGGAGCAATAGTGGCAGTAACACGTTAGGTTGAGTTATGTTACGATTGGTTAGGTTTGGTTAGGCTAGTTTGGTGAGGATGGCACCGACTTTCCTGCTGTACACTATTATTCGGAGAATTCCTGTGATCGACTGTGCTCTACCACAGTCTGCTTGGCTCTGGGGAGGCCAGGAGCAGTGGTCGCTGCACGTAAGGTTGTGTCATATTACGTTCGGTTAGGTTACGTTATGTAGAGCTCGGTCTGGTTATCTATGACTTTCGTGCTCTACACTGCTATCCGAAGGATTTCTGCGCTCGACTGTTCTCTACTATATTCTGCGTGGCCATGTGCAAGCCAGCAATAGTGGCCACGGCACGTTACGTTGGGATCGGATACGTTTTATTAGGTTATGTTAGGCTATGTTTGGTTAGGACTGCTTCGACTTTCGTGCTGTACACTATTATCCGACGGGTTCCTGTGATCTACTGTGCTCTACTGTATTCTGCTTGTCCCTTGGGAGTCCCGCAACAGTGACTACGGCACGCTCTGTTCTGTAACGCTCCGGTTGGTTAGGTTAGGTTAGGTGGGGTTATGTCACTGTATCTTCAACTTCTGTGCTATGCGCTGCAATGCGGAGAATTTCTGCGCACCACTGTGCTCTTGTGCACCCTGCTTATCTCTGTGGGGGCTAGCAATGGTGGTCTGCCCTTGTTAGGTTGCGCTATGCCCCGTTTGGTTATGTTAAGTTTGGTGAGGTTAGGACATGGTAGTTTAGACATCTGTTCTATACACTGATATCCTCCGACTTCTGCGCTCTACTGCATTCTAATATTCCCTACTTGGCTCTGGGGAAGCCAGAAATAGTGGTCTTGGCTCGATAGGTTTAGTTATGCTATGTCTGCATATGACAAGTTTGGCTATGTTAGGATGGAATATTTTAGGCTTTCGTGCCATTCACGGCTATTCGGAGATTTTCTACGCGCTACTGCGCTCCAATATGTTCTGCTTGTCTCTGCGGTGGCCAGTAACAGTGGTATAGACACGATAGGTTGAGTTATGTTACGTTTCGCTAGGATAGGATAGGAAGGCGCGGTTAGGGTATCCTCGACTTTTGCAACATACACTGATATTCGGTGGATTTCTGCGGTCCACGTTGCTGTATTATACTACGCTCGACTCTGTGGATGCGAGCAATAGCGGGCGCGGTAAGCCAGTTTGAGTCAGGTTACGCTTGGTTATGTTAGGTTAGGCTAAGTTTGGTGAGGATAGCTTCGGCTTTCGCGCCATGTTCCGCTATTCGGTGGTTTCTGTGATCCACTGTGACGTACCACATTCTGCTTGGTTCAGGGGAGGCCAGGAGCAGTGGTCGCGGGACGTTATGTTGATCTATGCTACATTCGGCTACGATAGGTTAGGACAGATTAGGTTGGGTTATCTAGGGCTTTTGTGTTATACCTTGTATTGAGGTTGATTTATTCGCACTACGGTGCTCTAGTACATCCTCCCTGGCTCTATGGAGGCCAGCAATGGTGGTCTGGACGTGTTAGTTTGAGTTAGTCTTTGTTGGGGCATGTCACGCATGGCTTGGTTAGGATATGCTACATAGGCTTTTGCGATTTACGCTGCTTTTCGGTGGATTTCCGTGATCTACTACGCCCTACTACATTCTGGTAGCCACTCTGGAGGCCAGCATTAGTGGTCTCGACATGCTAGGTTGAGTTAGGCTACGTTTGGTTGTTATGTTTGGCTGGGTCAGGATACGCTACTAAGGCTCTTGTGCTATTCACTGCTATACGGTGTACTTCTGCGTCCAATGTGCCCTTATTTTCTCTGCTTGGATCTAGGTTGGCCAGCAATATTGATTTCGTCTCGTCATGTTTAGCTACACTAAGTTTGGGTAGGCTATGTAAGGCCAGGTTGTCATGTCATGTTCGACTTTTGCGGTATACACATGAATGCGGTGGAGTTCTGCGTTCTGTTGCGCTGTAGTGTGTTCTTCTTGTCTCTGGGGCGGTCTTTAGTAGTTGCTTCGGCTCACTAGCTTGAGTTAGGTTACGCGTCGTTCGGTTAGGTTAGGAAGGTTTTGTTAGTGTTTCTTCGGCTTTTGTGCTATGCACTGCTGTTCGGTGTTTCCCCGCCCTCTACATTGCTCTACTATACTCCGCCCGATTCTTGGGTCTCGAGCAATAGTGGTCGCGGCACGTTACGTTCAATTATGTTACCTTTCGTTAGGTTTGCTTTGGTTAAGTTTGGTCAGGTTAGCCTTGACCGACGCGCTATACACTGTCAATCGGTAGATTTCTGTAACCTACTCTCCTCTATTACATTCTGCTTGGCTATGGGGAAGCAAGTGGCTGTGGTCGCGGCACGTTAGCTTGAGCTATGCTATGTTTGGTTTGGTTAGGTAATGTCAGGTTATGTTAGGGTATCTAAGGCTTTTGCGC
>NW_016929292.1:0-240 GCF_001483705.2 Eufriesea mexicana
CTATAGTACTCAAAAAGCATATTTCCTCCATACTTACGCAAGGAAGTTAGCTCACCACGATATTAGTGGAAAATGTCAATGAAATTCTATTTTCCAGCCACAATCTATATCATTGCAGTGGCTATAGCACTCAAAAAGCATCTTTCCTCCTTACTTATGCAAGGATGCTTGCTCACAACGATATTGGTGGATAATGTCAATAAAATTGAATTTCCCTTCCAGATTCTATAGCTTTGCAAT
>NW_016929293.1:0-608 GCF_001483705.2 Eufriesea mexicana
GTCTACGGCACGAAGGTCTAGGATAGCCTGGCCGAGGTTATCCTAACATAACCAAACCAAATGAAACGCAACTAAACCTATTGTGCCGAGACAACCATTCCTGGCCTCCCCAGAGCCAACCAGAACATACTAGGGCAAAGATGAGCGGAGAAATCCACCGAACAACAGTGTATAGTACGAAAGTCAGAGCTTTCCTCACAGAACTTAACCCAACCTAAACTAACCAAACATAACATGACCCAAACTAACGTGCCGAGACCAATATTGGTTACATTGCCAGGGCTAAGCAGAACGTAGAGGAGCACATTAGAGCGCAGAAATCCACCGAATACCAGTGTACTGCACGAAGGCCTAAGTTAACCTGACCGAGCTTAACCAAGTGCCTAACCTAACCAAACGTAACCTAACACAACCTAGCGTGCCGAGACGGCTATTGCTGTCCTCCCCAGATCCATGCAGAAAATATTAGAAAACACCAGGTCGCAGAAGTGCGCGAATAACAGTGCACAGCAGAAAAGACGAAGATATATACCCTCACCTAACCCTGTCTCACCTAACCTAAGGGAACGTAGCGTAACTCAACATCACGTGCCGCGACCACTGCTGCA
>NW_016929294.1:0-252 GCF_001483705.2 Eufriesea mexicana
CTTTGAATACACCTATTCTCTGGCACGTAGATGGCTGTGCTTGCCATTGTATTGAAGGCGTTACGTGGTCTATTCACCATGATATAACAGGTTATAGATTTTGAATAGAACTATTCTCTGGCAAGTAGATGGCTGCCAATGGATTGAAGGCGTTAGGCGATCTAATCACCAAGAAATGACAGCTTATATATTTTGAATAGACTTCTTCTCTGGCAAGTAGGTGGTTGTACTTGCCATTGGATTGAAGACGTT
>NW_016929295.1:0-1176 GCF_001483705.2 Eufriesea mexicana
ACCTTTCTTGCATAAATAAGGAGGAAAGATTCTATTTGCGTGCTATAGCCGCTCAAGTGCTTTTGAACCTGGCTGGAGAATACAATTTTATTGATATCTTCCACTAATATTGTGGCGAGCTGCCCTTCTTGCACAAATAAGGAGGAAAGGTTCTACTGGCCTGCTATAGCCATTGCAATGATGTGGAATGTGCTTGGCAGATTCAATTTTATTGACATTTTCGACTAATATCGAGATGACCAAACTTTCTTGCATAAATAAGGAGGATAGATACTATTGGCGTGCTATAGGCATTGCAATGCTATAGAATCTTCCTGGAAAACTCAATTTTATTGACATTTTCATCTATTATCGTAATCTATTATCGTGGTGAGCTTCCTTTCTTACATAAATAAGCAGGGTAGATTCTATTGGCGTGCTGTAGACATTGCAATGATATAGAGTGTGGTTGGAAAATTCAATTTTATTGACATTTTCGGCTTATATCGTGGTGAGATGACATTCTCGCATAAATAAGGATGAATGATTCTATTGGCTTGCTATAGTCTTCGCAATGCAATGGTTTCTGGATGAAAAATTCAATCTTATTAACATTTTCAACTAATTTCGTGGTGAGAAAACTTCCTTGCATAGGTACGGAGGAAAGATCCTTTCGGAGTGCTATAGCCTTTGCAATCTAGTGGAATCTGGCTGGAAAATTCAATTTTAATGACATTTTCGACTAATATTGTGGTGAGCTACCTTTCTTGCATAAATAAGGGGGAAAGATTCAATTTGCGTGCTATAGCTGCTCAAGTGTTGTAGAATCTGGCTGGAGAACACTATTTTATTGACATTTTCCACTAATATTGTGGTTAGCTGCCCTTCTTGCATAAATAAGGAGGAAATATTCTACTGGCCTGCTATAGCCATTGCAATTATATAGAGTGTGGTTGGAAAATTCAATTTCATTTACATTTTCAGCTTATATCGTGGTGAGATGACATCATCGCATATATAGGTAGGACAGACCCTACTGACGTGCTATAGGCATTGCAATGCAATAGAATCTTCCTGGAAAATTCAATTTTATTGACATTTTCGACTAATTTCGTGGCGAGCAAACTTCCTTGTATAGGTAAGGAGGAAAGATACTATTGGCGTGCTGTAGGCTTTGCAATGCTATAGAATCTGGCT
>NW_016929296.1:0-2365 GCF_001483705.2 Eufriesea mexicana
TCAGTGCACTGGTGGTCGGCTGAAATCGCGCAGCTCCGGGAGCTCTGCGTGCTCGCTCGGCGCAAGTACACTCGGGCGCGACGTCGATGACGCGCAGTGTTCGCCAAGGAAATCGCGAGCCCCTACCGCGGGTACCGGTCCGCGGTGGGCGATCTTCGGAGGGAGTTTCGCAGAGCCAAATCTCGGCAATGGGACGAACACCTCCCAACGCTCGAAAGCGATCCGTGGGGACGCCCCCATAAATTAGTATGGGGGAAGTTAAGGGCATGGGCGCCCCCCGTGAACGAGCGTATGTACACAGAGCTCCTGCTGCAGGTGATCGGCACCCTCTTCCCTGTGGTAGCGGTGGATCGGGTGCAACCCGCTGCAGTGCGGTCGGAACAGGTCGGGTGTTCCGAGGAGCTGCGGGTCCCGTCCGAGGGTTTGTGCCGTGCGGTCGTTAGGATGGGGGCGAGGAGCACCACCCCGGACCGGACGGCATCCCAGGCCGAGCATTTGCACTGGCTCTGGAATCGTGGGGTGACGGTGTGCGACGGCTGTTCGACAGCTGCTTCAGGATCGGTCACTTCCCGGCATGTTGGAAGAGAGCGAGGGTCGTGCTAATCCCGAAGCTAGGGAAGCCGCCGAACTCTCCGAAGGCATATCGGCCGATATGCCTGCTCGACGAGGCGGGCAAGCTCTTCGAGCGCGTTCTAGCTGCCCGCCTCCGAGAGCATTTAACGGACGTGGGTCCCGATCTCAGCGTCAGCCAGTTCGGATTCCGGCATGGTCGGTCGACGATCGACGCGATCAAGCGCGTTCGTACCCAGTCGGAGGCTGCCGTCGACCGTGGCGGAGTGGTGCTGGCGGTCGGTGTGTAAATCGCCCACGCCTTCAACACCCTGCCCTGGGCCGCCATCCGTTGAGCCCTGTTATACCACAGGGTTCCGCAATACATGATGGCGGTGATCGGAGACTATTTGACGGAGCGCTCAATCGAGTATCCCGGTCGATACTCGACCGTCGTGCGGGCGACGAACTGCGGGGTTCCACAGGTATCGGTACTCGGTACGATCCCCTGGGACCTCGCGTACGACGCCTTGTTGCGCACTCCCCTCCCCCGCGGCCTGAGCCTGACGTGTTACGCGGAAGACACGCTGGTGATGGCCGCCGGGTCGAGTTGGGAGGAGGCCACGCTGCGCGCGGTAAGCGGCGTGGCCCTCGTTGCGATTAGCATCCAGCGGCTGTGGCTGTGTATCTGTGGCAATGTGGTTTTGACTTTGCCATCGGCACCTCGGGAAGCCGCCCAAGTCCCTGATGCGCGTGGGGAACGTCTTGTTCGAGGTACGGGACCGGATGAAATACCTCGGTCTCGTCCTCGGTAGCTACTTGAAATTCGACAAACATTTTCTCGCGCTGGAACCACGCCTGGAAGGTATGGCGGGGGCGCTGTGTCGTCTGCTACCCATCCTGGGAGGGCCAGACGGGAGGGTGCGCCGTCTCTACACAGGAGTTGTTCGCTTGGTGGCACTCCACGGGGCTCCGATCTGGGCGAACCACCTGGTCGCCAGTCCGCGCAGTCTGGCGATTCTCCGGCGAGTCGCTCGCAGGATGGCGACCAGGGTCATGCGCGGTTACCGCACGATATCCCACGGGGCGGCGATCGTCCTGGCGGGTGTCCCGTCATTCGAACTGCAAGCGGTGAGAGAGGCCCGTATCTACTGTCTCCTACACGCTGGCGGCGGCGGTGCCCCTGAAGAAGTGTCTGTTTCGTTGAGGCGAAGGGTTCGAGAGTCCTTGATGACCGCCTGGCGAGCTCGGTTGAGGAAGCCGTGTAGCCGGCGTCATCGTGCGATCGAGGCTGTGCTGCCCGTGTTGGATGCATGGGGGCGCAGCGGCAGCCAGCACACATTCCGCCTGACACAGGTGCTAACCGGGCACGGATGCTTCGTGGGGTACCTGTGTCGTATCGGGCGGGAACGTGACACGCGGTGTCATCACTGCGGGGAAAGGCGGGACACGGCGCAGCACACGCTGGAGGAATGTCCGGCGTGGGCTCAGGTTAGGGACCTTTCGCTCTCAGTCGTCGTGGCGCGGATGACGGCGTGCTTAGGTGCGTGGCGTGCGGTGGCCTCCTTCTGCGAGGCAGTTATGTCACAGAAGGAGGCCACGGAGAGAGGGCGCCGGAGGCTGCAAGCGCGGCGCCGGAGGGCGGCGCGCGCACTGCCGGATGTGTTAACGCGTTAAACCTCCGCCATCGCGAGCGACCATGTACCTACGGTCGGGGAGATCGTCTCCTGTCCCGTTGTAACCTAGGTCAGGTTGACCACGAGCTGACGTGTGGGGTCCCGTCAGTTCGAGAGACCGTGGTCTGGGCGCGCGGCGT
>NW_016929297.1:0-897 GCF_001483705.2 Eufriesea mexicana
TATAGCATTGCAATGGATGTTACATGTCAATAGAATCTTTCCTCCTTATTTATGCAACAAAATCAGCTCACCAAGATATTAGTCGTTAATGTCAGTAAAATTGAATTTTCCAGTCAGATTCTATAGCATTGCAACGGCTATAGCATGCCAATAGAATCTTTTCTCCTTATATATGCAACAAAATTAGCTCACCACGATATTAATCGTTAATGTCAATAAAATTGAATTTTCCAGTCCGATTCTTCAGCATTGCATTAGATAAAGCATGCCAATGGAATATTTTCTCCTTATTTATGCAACAAAATTAGGTCACCTCGATATTAGTCGAGAAAGTCAATAAAATTGAATTTTCCAGTAGGATTCTATAGCATTGCAATGGCTACAGCATGCCAATAGAATCTTTTCTCCTTATTTATGCAACATAATCAGCTCATAATCAGCTCAAAAGATATTAGTCGAAAATGTAAATAAAATTGAATTTTCCAGTCAGATTCTAGAGCATTGCAATGGCTATAGCATGCCAATAGAATCTTTTCTCCTTATTTATGCAACATAATCAGCTCAAAAGATATTAGTCGAAAATGTAAATAAAATTGAATTTTCCAGTCAGATTCTAGAGCATTGCAATGGCTATAGCATGCCAATAGAATCTTTTCTCCTTATTTATGCAACATAATCAGCTCAAAAGATATTAGTCGAAAATGTAAATAAAATTGAATTTTCCAGTCAGATTCTAGAGCATTGCAATGGCTATAGCATGCCAATAGAATCTTTTCGCCTTATTTATGCAACAAAATTAGCTCACAACGATATTAGTCGAAAATGCCATTAAACTGAATTTTCCAGTCAGATTCTATAGCATTGCAATAGCTATAGCATGCCAATAGAATCCTTTCT
>NW_016929298.1:0-1528 GCF_001483705.2 Eufriesea mexicana
CTTACTGGCTCTGGAGGGCCAGAAATATTGGTTCCTTCACGATATGTTGAGTTACACTACGTTTAGGAAGGTTAGGTTCGGTCAAGTTACGTAAGGCTGTGATTGACTTTTCTGCTATACACTGCAGTGCGGTGGATTTCTGCGCACTGCTGTGCTCTGCTATATTCTGTTTGGACTTGTGGAGGCCAGCAATAGCGGTCGCGCACGTTACATTTAGTTAGGCTGCGTTTGGTTATGTTGTGCTATCGTGTGTTCGCTCGGATATCTATGACTTTTGTGCAGTAGACTCTGATTTCATTTACTTCTGCGCTCTACTGTCCTCTAGGATGTTCCGCTCGACTCTGGGGATGACAGCAATAGTGGTCGCGACAGGAAATGTTAGGTTATGCTACATTTGGTTATGTCGAATTAGTTCTTGTTAGCTTAGGGTATCTACGGCTTTTGCATTATTCATTGCAGTGCGGTGCATTTTTGCGTTCTACTGTGCTCTGGTACATTCTGCTTGTCTCTCCGGAGGGCAGCTCTGGTGGACTCGTCAAATTAGCTTCATCTATGTTGCGTTTAAATATATTAAGTTTCGCTAGGTTTGGGGAGGCTACTTCGACATTTGTGCCTTACACAGCTACTCGGTTGACTTCTGTGATCTACTGAGCTCTACTCCATTCTGCTTTGCTCTGTAGATGCCAGGTGCAGTGGTAGCGTTACGTCATTATGTGTTATGCTACGTTCGGTTAGGTCAGATTAGGTCAGGTTGTGTCATGATGTCTACGTCTTTTGTTCTGTTCACTGCAATGCGGGTGCTTTCAGAGCTCTACTGGGATCTAGTACATTCTGTTCGTCTCTGTGGAGGCCAGCAATAGTGGTCTCGTCAAGTCAGGCTTAGATATGTTACGTTTGGCTACGTTGATTATATATATTGGGGCAGGATAGCCTTGACTTTTGTGCTATACACTGCTATTCGGTGGATTTCTAAGCCCTAATGCGCCCTAATATGCTCCGCTTGGCTCTGGAGAAGCTAGCAATATTGTGTTCGGCAGGTTATCTTGAGTTACGCTACGTTTGGACAGGTTCGTTTAGGACGTGCTGGATCAGGGTTTGTTTGACTTTTGCGCTGTACACTGCAATGAGGTGGATTTCTGCGCCCTGCTGCGCTCTGGCATATTCTGCTCGGCACTTAGCAGGCCAACGATTGTGGTCTCAGCACGTTAGGCTGAGATATGCTACTTTCGGTTGTGTTACGTTTGGTTAGGGTAGGCTAGGTTAAGCTCGGTCAGGTTAACTTAGAATTTTGTCCTATACACTGCTATTCGGAGGACTTCTGCGCTCCACTGCGCTCTACTATATGCTGTTTATCCCTGGGAATGCCAGAAATATTGGTCTCGGCACCTCAGGCTGCGTTAGGTTACGTTTGGTTAGTTTAGGCTAGGTCGATTTCGGTAAGGATATATGTGACTTTAGTGATATTAACTGTTGCTCGTTGGATATATGCGCTCAACTGTGCACTACGATATTCTGCTTGGCTCTGAGT
>NW_016929299.1:0-2212 GCF_001483705.2 Eufriesea mexicana
CGCCATCTAACACAACCTAACGTGCTGCGGTCATAATCCTGGCATCCCGTGGGCAAAATAGGGGACAGTAGATCACTGCAGTGCGCAGAAATCTACGGAACAGCGGTGTACAGCGCAAAGATCAAAGCTAACCTCTCCTAACATAACCGAGCGTAACATATCCAAACTTAACCTAACTCAACCAAACGAGCCTAGACAACTATTGCTGATCTCCTCAGAGCAAAGCAGAATATTCTTGAGCAGAGGAGGGCGCATGAATCCGCTTCACTGATGTGCAAGGCGCAAAGGTCAAAGTCATCCTAATCAAAAATAACCTAACCTAACCTATCCAAACGTAACCTATCTCAACTAGACGTGCCGAGACCACCATTGCTGACCTCCCGGAGCCAAGCAGATCATACTAGAGTATAGAAGAACGCAGTATTCCTCCGCATTGCAGTGTGCGGCACAAAAGTCGATGGTATCTTATCCTAACCTGCCCTAAGCCAGCCAAGCTAGCCGTAACATAGCTAAACATGTCGTCCCGACAGTAATCTTTCTGGCCTCCCCAGAGCCAAGCAGAACATATTAGGGCGCAGTAGAGCGCAGAAAGCCTCCAAGTAGCAGTGTATAGCACAAAAGTCAGAGTCATCCTCACAGAACATTCCTCAACCCATCCTAACCAAACTTGGAATAACTAAACCTAACGATCCGAGACCACTACTGCAGGACTCGCGAGGGCCCAGCAGAGCACAGTAGAGCAATGAGGAGCGCAGAAATCCACCGAATTGCATTATATAGGCCAAAAGTCAAAGTTATCCTATCCTAACTTATCAAGACGTAACATAGACATACGTAAGCTAACTCAACCTAAAGCACCTAGACCTCTATTCCTGACCTCTCCACAGCCATACGGAATATACTAGAGCACAGAAGACCGCAGAAATCCGACGCATTGGAGTGTAAAGAGGAAAAGTAGAAGACATCGTAATTTAACGTGGCATAACCTAACATATCCAAACGTAGCAAATCCCAACCTAACGCGCCTATCCCGATATTGCTGGCCCCAACATCGCAAGGCAGGGTACATTAGAAGTGAGTAGAAAGCAGACGTCCAAAGAATGGAAGTGAACTTTACGAAAGTCGAACATATCCCATCCTACCCCAAACAAGCCTAACCAAACCAAACGTAGCCTAACCAAGCGTATCGCTCCGCGGCCGCTATTTCTGGTATCCGCAGAGCAATGCATGGTGTATTAGATTACAGCAGAGCGCATAGATTCACTGAATAGCAATGTACAGCGCAAAAGGCAATGCTACCCTATTTTAACCTAACCAACCGTATCATAATCAGGCGTAACATAACCAGAAGCGACGTGCAACGAAAAGTATTGCTGGACACCGCAGAGACAAGCAGAATAAGTTCGAGCACAGTAAAGAACCGACGTGCAACGAAAAGTATTGCTGGACACCGCAGAGACAAGCAGAATAAGTTCGAGCACAGTAGAGTGCAGAAATACAACGAACAGCAGTTTATAGCACAAAAGTCAAAGTTATCCTGTCCTATCCATACAAACGAAACGTAACCATTCGCAACGTACCACAGCCTAACGTGCCGGGACCACTACAGCAGGAAACCACATGTCCGAGCAGAATATACTTGAGCTCAGTGGAGCGTGGAAGTCCACCGAGTCGCAGTGAATAGCAAAAAAGTCAAAGCCACCCTAACCAATCTTATCCCAACCCAAACAAACCAAACGTAGCATAGCCGAACCGAACGAGCCACGACCACCACTGCTGGCCTCCCCAGACATAAGCAACACATATTAGAGCAAGGTAGGGCGCAGATATCCACTGAATAGCAGTGTAGAACACAAAAGTAAAAAGCTACCATTTCCTAACCTAACCAAACGTAACCTAACCCAACGCAGACTAACTCAACCTAACGCGCCGAGACCACAATTACTGGCATCCCCATCGAGGAGCAGATAATTTTAGAGGTATGTAGGGCTCAGAAATGCAGTGAATAGCCGTGTATAGCACAAAAGTCAAAGCTATACTATCCTAACCCAACCACACGTAGCATTACCAAACCTAACATGGCACAGCCTAACGTGCCGTGACCGCTATTGCTGCCCTTACCAGAGAAAAGCGAAACATGCTAGAGCACAGTGGACCCCAGAATTCCACCGAATTGCAATGCATATCGCAAAAGTAAAAGGTACCCTGTCCA
>NW_016929300.1:0-8913 GCF_001483705.2 Eufriesea mexicana
AAAGCCAGCAATGGTAGTCTCGGCATGCTACGCTGGTTCAATCTACTTTTGGTTAGGTTGGGTAAGGCTATGTTTCGTTGATATAGATTGAGCTTTTGCGCTGTACGCTGCTTTATGGAAGATTTCTGCGCTCTGCAGAGCTCTAATCTCTTCAGCTTGGCCCTGGGAATGCCAGCAACAAATGCCTCGGCTCTTTATGTTTTGCCAGGTCACGTTCGGTTGGGCTGGGTTAGGCTAAATTTTGCTAGGAGAGCTTTCACTTCTGTGCTATACATTGCTATTCGTGAATGTCTGCGCTTTACTTTGCTCTAGTATGTCCTGCTTGGCTAAGCTGGAGCCAGCTGTAGTTACCTCGGCTCGTCAGCCTGGGTTACGTTGCGTATGGTTTTAATACGTTTGTTTACGTTAGGACAGGATAGCTTTGACTTTTGTGCTATACACTTTCAGTTGGGGGCCCTCTGTGTTCTACTGTGCCGTTGTATATCCTGCATGACTCTGGGGAGGCCACCAATTGTGGCCTCGTCAAGTTAGTGTGAGTGATCGCGGCGCGTTACATTGTGTTATGTTGCGTTTTTCTAAGTTATGTTAGGTTGTGTTTGGTCACGAAAGCGTGTCCGTCGCGACATACCCTGTTATTCGGCGGGTTTTTGTGATCTGCTGTGCTCTATTACATTCTGCTAGGATATGGGGAGACCAAGAGCAGATACCGATTCGTGATTCGTTGAGAGGAGCTACGTTCGGTTAGGCTAGGTCAGGATAGTATATCTTCGACTTTTGGGCTATTCACTACATTGTGGTGTATTTCTGCGCACGACTGCTCCATAGTACATTCGGCTTGCCTCTGTGGAGGCCAGCAATGGTGGTCTCGTGCTGCTAGGTTGGGTTAGGTTACGTGTGGTTATGTTGAAATTGGATATGTTAGGACAGGATAGCTTTGAATTTTGTGCTATACACTGCTACTCGGCGGACTTCTGCGCTTCATTGTGCTGTAGCATGCTCTGCTTGGCTCTGGGGTGGCCAGTAATTGTGGTCTCGGCGCGATAGGTTGCGTTAAGTAACGTTTGGTTATGTTTGGTTAGGTCAGGTTTGGTTAGGGTACCCGCGACATTTGTCCTATTCACTGCAATGCGATGGGTTCCTGCGCACTACTGTTCCATAATACGTTCTGCTTTTCCTTGTGGACGCCAGCAGTAGTGGTCTCGTGTTAGGTTGGGTGGGGTTACGTTTGATTTTGTTACGCTTGGCTAGGTTATGATATTCTGCGCTCTTATGTGCTCTAATGTGCTCTGCTTGGCTCTCGGGTGGCCAGTGATAGTGGTCTCGGCACGGTAGTTTGTGCAAGGTTACATTCCGTAAGGATAGGTTAGGATGACTCGGTTAGGGTTTCTTTGACTTTTGTGATATAAACTGAAATTCGGTGGATTGCAGCGCTCTACATTGCTCTCCTATGCTCTGATCAACTATCGTGAGGCGAGTAATGGTCGTCGCGGCACGTTAGATTGAGCTAGGCTACGATTGGTAACGATACTCTAGCTTGGGTTACATATGGATAAATTAGACTTTCGTGATATACACTGTTGTTCGGTTGATTTCTACGCTCTACGCTGCTATAGTATGCTCAGGTTGTCTTTGTGGAAGCCAGTAATAGAGGCATCGGCACGTTAGATTGAAATAGGTTATGTTTGGCTGGGTTACGTTAGCTTTGGATAGGTTCGGCTTACTTTGACCTTTGCGCTATACACTGCGATTCCACGGATTTCTGCGCTCTAATCTCCTCTATTACGCTCCACTTGGTTCTCTTGAGGTCAGGAATACTGCTCGCGGCACGTTAGTTGGAGCTATATTCCTTTTGGTTAGGTAAGGTTAGGTTGGGTTGGGTTAGAATAGCTTTGAAATATTTGCTCAACACTGATATTCTATGGACTTCCGGGCTGTACTGTGCTCTATCATATTCCGCTTCTCACTCGTGAAGCCAGCAATGGTGGTTGCGGCACGCAAGGTTGAGACAGGTTACGCATGGCTTTGCTAGGAAAGGATAGGCTTGGTCAGCATTGATTTGGCTTTTGAGGAATACTCTGCTATTCAGTGGATTTCTGCACACTACTGCAATCCAATGTGCTCTGCCTGGCATCGGATAGGACAGTAATAGCTGTCTCGGCACGTTACTTTGAGATAGGTTACGTTCGGTTGTGTCGCGACTGTATGGCTCTGTTTTCTGTGCTATAAACTGCTATTCCATGAATTTCTGCGCTCTACTGGGCTCTAATATGTTCTGCTTGGCTGCGGGTACGAAGGCAATGGAGGTCTCGGCTCGTTAGGTTTATGTATTCTGCGTTTGGTTAAGTTAGCTTCGGTCTGGTACGGTTGGGATGACATTAACTTCTGTGCTATACACTTCTACTCGATGGATCCCTGCGCTCTACATTGCTCTACTATACCCCGCTCGACACTCGGGAGGCTAGCAATAGCGGACGCGCCACATAGGATTGTGTGAGGTTACGTTTGGTTAGGTTAGGTTGGTCTACGTTTTGTCAGGTTCGCTTCGTCTATTGTGCTGTACACCCCTCTGCGCGGATTTCTGCGCTCTACAGGGCTCTACTACTTCCTGCTTGGGTCTGTGTTGGCCAGCAATAGTAGTCTCGGCATATTAGGTTGCGCTAGTTTACGTTCTGTTAGGTTTGGTTTGGTCAAGTTTGGTTAGGATGGCCATGATTTCCGTGCTATGCACTGCTATTTGTTATATATCTGTGATCTATTATGCTCTACCACATTCTGTTTGTCTATGAGGAGGCCAGGAGTAGTGGTCGCTGCAAACTTTGTTAAGATAGGCTACGTTCTGTTGGGTTAGGTTACGTGAGGTTACGCAGAGGTATCTACGGGTATCGTGCTATTCAATGCCCTACGCTGGATTTCCGCGCTCTACGATGCTCTACTGTACCCTGCTCGAATATCGGGTGGTCAGCAATAGTGGTGGCGGCACACTAGGTTATGTTAGGTTACTTGTGGTAAGGTCAGGTTACATTGAGTTAGGTTGGCATAGCTCCGTCTTTTGTGCTACACCCTGCCATTCTACGGACTTCTACGCTGTACGGTGGGCTACCATGCTCTGCTCGCGTCATGGGACGCCAGGAGTAGTTGCAGCGGCGTGCTAGTTTGAGTCATGTTACGTTTGGTTAGTCTAGGTTTGGTTATGTTAGGTTGGGGTAGCTTTGACTTTTGTGCTATACTTTGCTGCTCCGTCGATTCCAGCGTCCTGAGTTGCTCTGGTATGCTCTGCTTGGCTCACGTGAGGCCAGCAGTAGTGGTTGCAGCACCACAGTCTGTGTTACGTTGCGTTTGATTTTGTTACGTTTGGGCAGGTTAGGGGAGTGTAGTTTCGACTTTTGCGCTGTACACTGATATTCGGTGGACCACAGCGCTTTGCCATACTCAAATATGCTCTGCTTGGCTCTGGCGATGCCAGCAATTGTAGTCTCTGCTCACTAGGTTGTGCTATGCTACGTTCGGTTATGCTGCCATAATATGTGTTAGGTGTGAATGGCATTGTCTTTCGTGTTGTACACTATTTTTGGAGCAATACTGCGGTCTTCTGTGATACACTATACTCTGCTCGAATCTGGGGAGGCCAGCAACTGTGATCGCGACACGTTACCTTGAGATATGTTCTGTTTGGTTATGTTACGGTTTGTTGGGTTAGGAAAGGATGGCATTAACTTTCGCGCTATACACTGCTATTCTGTGGACGTCTCTGCTCTACTATGTTCTAATATGCTCTGCTTTACCCTGGGAAGGCCAGAAACTGTGGCCGTGTCATCTTACGTTGTGTTAGGTTACGTATGGGTAGTTCATGTTGGCATGTTCAAGGCTCGGATAGCTTTGATTTTTCTGCTATACATTGCGATTCTATGGATTTCTGCGCCCTACTCTCCGCTAATATATTCTGCATGACCTTGAGGAGGCCGGCAATGATGGTTGCGACAAGTTAGGTCGAGTTATATTACGTTTGGTTATGTTAGGGATAGCTTTGACTGTTGCGCTCCACACTGCCATTCGGTGGATTTCTGCCCTCTGCTGCGCTGTAACACACTCTGCTTGGTTTTGGGGAGGACAGCGATTGTGGTCTTGGCACGTTACTTTTAGTTATGTTACGTTCGGTTATGATACGATTGGTTTGGTTAGGAAATGGCAGCTTTTACTTTGGTGCTAAACGCCTATATTCGGTGGGCTTCTGCGCTCTAATGCGCAGGAATATGTTCTGCTTGCCTCAGGGGAGTCCAGCAATCGTGTTCGTGGCACGTTCGGTTTAGTTACGTTTCGTTTGCCTTGGTTAGATTAGGATATGTTTGGTTAGGATGGCTTTGCCTTTTGTGCTTTACACAGCTATACGGTGGATTCCTGCGAAATAACGAGCTCTAGTTTATTTTGCCTGGCTATGCGGATGCCAGCTGTTGTGGTCTCGGCACGATAGGCTGAATTAGGTTTCGTCCGGCTATGTTACGTTTGGATAAGTTACGATATGATAGATTTGACTTGTGTGCTATACACTGCAATTCGGAGGAGTTGTACGATCTACATGGCTCTACCATACTATGCAGGACACAGGGATGGCCATTAATGGTGTTCTCGGCACGTTCGGTTGAGTAATGCTATGTTTGGTTAGGTTATGTTAGCTTGGGCTATGTTTGGATAGCTTCGGCTTTCGTGTTAGACACTGTTATTCGATGGAATTCTGCGCTATACTTTGCTTTACTATACCCCGTTCGGGTCTGGGTATGACAGAAACAGTAGCCACGGCACTATAAGTTGTGGTACGTATTGTTCGGTTAGGCGAGGTTAGGCAGCGTTTCGTTATGATGGCTTGCACTTTTGTGTTATACACTGCTATTCGGTGGATTCCTGCACTCTACTGTGATCTAACATATTCTGCTTGGCTCTGGGACGGCCAGCTAATGGAGGTCTCGGATCGCTAGGTTTAGATATTCTACGTTCGTTTAGGATAGCTTGGGTCACGTTAGGTTAGGATATCTACGACTTTTGTCCAATACACTGCTGCCAGTTGGATTTCTGCGCTCTACATTGCTCTACGATACTCTGTTCGGCTCTGGGTTGGCCAGTAATAGTGGTGTCGTCACGTTAGGCTGGGTTATGCTACGCTTCGTTAGGTTACATTTACCTGGGTTAAGCTTGGGTAGCTTTGACTGTTCAGCTGTACACTGCGATTCTATGGATTTCTGCTGTCTGCGCCCCATTAACGTGTTCTGCTGGGCTCTGGAGAGGCAAGCAATGACAGCAGCGTCACGTGAGGTTGAGATATGTTACGTTTGGTCGCGTTTCGATTGGTTAGGTTAGGAGGGGCTAGTTAAGTCTTTTATACTATGCACTTCTGTTTCGCGGATATCCGCACTCTTCTGTACTATAATGCGCTCTGCTTGGCTCTTGGGAGGCCAGGAACGGTGGTCTCAGCATGTTAGTATGATGTAGCCAACGTTTGGTTAGGTTATGTTACTTTGGGTTAAGTGAGGTGGTAGTACCTTTCATTTTTGTGCTATGCACTATAATGCTGTCGATTTCTACGCTCTCCTGTGCTCTAGCATGTTCTGCTTGTCTCTGCGGAGGCCAGAAATAGTAGCATCGGAACGTGAGGTTGAGCTATATTACGTTTGGTTAGGTTGGGGAAGGATAGATCTGGCTTTTGTGCTATACACTTCTATGAGGTGGATTTCAGCGCCCTACTGTGCTCTAGTATGCTCTGCTCCTCTCTGGGCACGCCAGCAATAGCGGTCGAGATACGTTAGGTTTTCCATATGTTACGTTTGGTTTTGCTAATTCTCTATACATAAGGATAGGGTAGCTTTGGCTATCGTGCTGTACACTGCTGTTCGGTGAATTTCTGCGCTCTAGTGTCCTCTAGCATGTTCTGCTTGTCTCTGCGGAGGCTAGCGATAGTGGTATCGGCACACTCTGTTTCGTTGTGGTACGATGGGTTAGGTTAGGTTAGTAAAGGTATGGTTTGGTAATCTTTGACCTTTTTGTTACACAATGCAATACGGTGGATCTCTGCGCACTATTGTGCTCTATTACATTCTGCTTGTCTCCGTTGAGGCCAGCGATAGTGGTCTTGTCGTGATACGTTGAGTTACATTACGTATCATTCGGTTGGTTGGGAATGTTTGGTCCGTGTTTCATTGACTTTTGTGCTATACGCTGCTATTCGGTGCATTTCCGCGGTCTACATTGCCCAACTGTACTACGCTGGAATCTGGGGAGGCGAGCAGAGGTGCTCGCTGCACTTTAGCTTGAGCTAGCTTACGCTTGCTTTGATTAGGTTTGGCAAGGTTTGGTTACGATACCTTCGATTTTCGTGCTATACACTGTTCTTCTGCGCATTCCCGTGATCTATTGTGCTCCACTACATTCTGCGTTGCTCTGGGGAGGCCAGGTGCAGCGGTCGCGTCACGTCATGTTGTGTTTCGCTGCGTTCGGTTAGGTTAGATTAGGTCAGGTTAGGCTAGAATATCTGCGGCTTCTGAGCTATTTACTGAAATGCGGTGGGTTTCTGAGCTCTAATGTGCTCTAATATGCTCTGCTTGGCTCTAGGGGGGGGGGGCAGCAATAGTGGCGTGTGCACGGTAAGTTGAACTATGCTACGTTTGGATATGTTACGCTTGGTAAGGTTAGGATAGGACAGTTTCTGCTTTTGTGCTATACACAGTCATACGAGAATTTCTGCGATCTACTGTGCTTTAATGTGCTCTGCTTGTCTGTGTGGGGGCCAGCAATGGTGTTTCCGTCGTGATAGGTTGATTTAAGCTACGTTTGGTTATGCTGTTTCGCTTGGTTACAATATGGTACTTTGTCCTTTGTGCCGTTCACTGCTATTTGGTGGATTACTGCCATCTACAGTGCTCTAATGTGTTCTGCTTGGCCCTGGGGAGGCCTGATATATTGGTCTCATCACGTTACGTTGAGTTGTACTGCATTTGGGTAGGTTGGGTTAGGTCAGGTTATGTTAGGGTATCCTTAAACTTTGTGCCATGCACTGCAATGGGGTGGATTCCTGCTCTATAGTGTGCTCTAGCATATCCTGCTTGGCCTTGGGAAGTCCAGAAATAGCGGTCGCGGGACGTTATGTTCAGATAGGTAACGTTTGGTTATGTAACAATTGTTTATATTGAGACATGAAATCTTTGACCTTTGCGCTGTACACTTCAATGCCGCGGATATTTGCGCTCTGCTGTACTCCAGTGTTTTCTGCTTGGATCATGGGATTCCAGCAATAGTTGTCTCGGCCCGTTAGGTCGAGTTGTGTTACATTTGGTTAGGTTAGGTTTGGTTAACCTCGGCCAGGTTACCTCTTACTCACATGCTATACACGTCTATTCGGTGTAGTTCTGCGCTCTAATCTGCTCTACTATATTCTGCTTTGCCCTGAAAATGCCAACAATATTGGTCTTGGCACGTTAGGTTCAGTTAGGTTACGCCTCGTTGTGTTAGGTCAGGTTAATTTCAGTAAGGGTTGCTTTGACTTTCGTGCTATGCACTGTTTTTCGGTGGATTTCTGCGCTCGGCAGTGCTCCAGTATATTCTGCTTGGCCCTGGGGAGGCCAGCAATAGTGGTGGCGGCACTTATGCTGAATTAGGCTACGGTATGATTGGTTACGTTGACGTGGGTTAGGTTCGGACAGCTATGACTATTGATCTGTACACTGCGAATCTATGGATTTCGCCGCTGTGCTGTACCCTAATATATCCTGCTCGACTCAGATGACGCCAGCCATAGTGGTCGCGTCACGTTCTGTTGAGCTACGTTACGTTTGCTTAAGTTCGGTTGTGACAGGTTAGGTAGCGATACCTTCGACTTTTGTGCTCTTCACTGCAATATTGTCGATTTCTGCGCACAACTGTGCTCTAGTATATTCTGATTGGCTCTGGGGAGGCCAGCAATATCGGTCTCGTCATTTTAGGTTGAGTTATGTTACGTTTGGATATGTTACGTTTGGCTAGGTTAGGATAGGCTACTATTGCTTCTGTGCTGTACACTGCTATTCGGTAGAATCCTGCATTCTAATGCGCGCTAATGTGCTCTGACTGGCTCTGGTGTGGCCAACAGTGCTGGTCTCGGCAGGATATCTTGAGTTGTGCTACGATTGGCTACGTAATGTTTGGTCAGTAGTTGTTTGGCTATATTTGGCTTTTTTGTTACACGCTGCAATGGGGTGGATCTCTGCGCACTACTGTGCTCCAGTATATTTTGCTCGGCTCTTGGGAGGCCAGAATTAACGTCCTCGGCACGATGGGGTGAGCTATACTACGTTTGGATGTGATACGTTTGGTGAGATTAGGATACAATAGTTTAGACTATAGTGCTATACACTGCTACCTGCAAACTTCTGCGCTCTACTTTGCTCTAGTGTGGTCTGCTTGGCACTGCGGTGGTCAGTGATATTGGTCACGGCAGGTAAGTTTGAGCTAGGTTACGTATCGTTGGGTTAGGTTAGGAAGGCAAGGGTATGGTATCTTTGCTTTCGTGCTACACACTGCTATTCTGTGCATTTCCACGCTCTACATTGATTCGATATACTCCGCTCGAATATGGGGATGCGAGCAGAGGGGTTTGTGGCAGGTTAGTTTGTGTTAGGTTACGTTTGGTTTGATTAGGCCAGGCTAACTTCGGTTATGATAGCTTTGGCTGCCTTACGATACGCTATCTTGTGTTGGATTTCTGTGATCTAATGCGCTCTAGTATATTGTGCTTGGCCTTGGAGACGCCTGCAGCAGTGGTCGCCGCACGTTATGTCGAGTCAGACTACGTCCCGCTTGATTAGGTTAGACCGGGTCATGTTAGGATAAGCTCGACCTTTGCACTGTTCTCAGAAATAGGTTAGGTTAGGAACGTTTGGACAGGATTTCTTC
>NW_016929301.1:0-1843 GCF_001483705.2 Eufriesea mexicana
TATAGCTATTGCAGTCCTGTAGAATCTGGCTGGAAAATACAATTTTATTGACATTTTCGACTAGTATCATGGTGAGCCAATTTTATTGTATAAACACGGAGGAAAGATACAATTGGTGTGCTATAGCTGTCGCAATGCTATAGAATCTGACTGGAAAGTTTAATTTTGTTGACATTTGCGACTAATATCGTGGTGAGCTATCTTCATTGCGTAGGTATGGAGGAAAGATCCTTTTTGGGTGCTATAGCCATTGCAATGATATAGAATGTGGCTGGAAAAACCAATTTGTTTGCCATTTTCGACTTATATCGTGGTGAGCTAACTTCCTTGCGTAAGTAAGAAGGAAAGATGCTTTTTGGGAGCTATAACCATTGCAATGGTATAGAATGTGGCTGGAAAATACAATATTGTTGACATTTTCGCCGAATATCGGGGTGCGCAAACTTCCTTGCTTTAGTAAGGAGGAAAGATGCGTTTTGAGTGCTATAGCCATTGCAATGATATAGAATGTGGTCGGAAAATTCAATTTCATTGACATTTTCGACTGATATCATCGCGAACTATCTTTCTTTCATAAATAAGGAGGAATGATTAAATTGGCGTGCTGTATCCATTGCAATGCTGTTGAATCTGGCTGGAAAATCCAATTTTATTGGCATTTTCGGCGAATATCGCTGTGAGTTAACTTTCTTGTATAAATAAGTAGGAAAGGTTCTATTGGCGTGCTATAGGCATCGCAAAGCTATAGAATCTTCCTGGAAAATTCAATTTTATTGACATTTTCGACTAATATCGTGGTGAGCTAACTTCCTTGCGTAAGTAAGGAGGAAATATTCTGTTGGCGTGCTCTAGTCATTGCAAAGCTATAGAATCTGGAAGGGAAATTCAATGTTATTGGCATTTTCGACTAATATCGTGGTGAGCTAACTTTCGTGCATAAATAAGGAGGAAAGATTCTATTGGTTTGCTATAGCTTTTGCAGTCCTGTTGAATCTTGCTGGAAAACACAATTTTATTGACATTTTCGACTAACATCATGGTGAGCTGACTTTCGGGCATAAATAAGGAGGAAAGATTCTATTGGTGTGCTGTAGCTATTGCAGTCCTGTAGAATCTGGCTGGAAAATACAATTTTATTGACATTTTCGACTAACATCATGGTGAGCTAACTTTCTTGCATAAATAAGGAGGAAAGATTCCATTGGCGTGCTATATCCATTGCAATGCTGTAGAATCCGGCTGGAAAATACAATTTTATAGACGTTTTCGGCTAATATCGCTGTGAGTTAACTTTCTGGCATAAATAAGGAGGAAGGGTTCTAATGGCGTACTATAGGCATTGCAAAGCTATAAAATCTTCCTGGAAAATTCAACTTTATTGACATTTTCGACTAATATCGTGGTGAGCTAACTTCCTTGCGTAAGTAAGGAGGAAAGATGCTTTTTGGGTGCTATAGCCATTGCAATGATATAGAATGTTGCTGGAAAATACAATTTGTTTGACATTTTCGACTAATATCGTGGTGAGCTAACTTCCTTGCATAAGTATGGAGGAAAGATGCTTTTTGGGTGCTATAGCCATTGCAATGATATAGAATGTTGCTGGAAAATACAATTTGTTTGACATTTTCGACTAATATCGTGGTGAGCTATCCTCCTTGCGTAAGTAAGGGGGGAAGATGCTTTTTGGGTGCTATAGCCATTGCAATGGTATAGAATGTGGCTGGAAAATACAATATTGTTGACATTTTCGACTAATATCGTGGTGCGCTAGCTTCCATGCTTAAGTAAGGAGGAAAGATGCTTTTTGAGTGCTGTAGCCATTGCAATGATATAGATTGTG
>NW_016929302.1:0-2669 GCF_001483705.2 Eufriesea mexicana
CTTTTGGGCTATATACTGCTTTTCGGAGGATATTCGCGCTGTTTGTTGCTCTCCTATACTCCACTCGTCTCTGGAGAGGCCATCAATGGTCGGTCATGGCACAATAGGTTGTAGTAGGTAACGATTTGGTAGATCAGGTTAGGTTGGGTTTGGATATTATGGCTTTTACTTTTGTGCTGTGCGCTGCTATTTCTTGAGCTTCTGCGCTCTACTGTGCTCTAGTATATTCTTCTTGGCTCTGGGAAGGCCAGCAGTATTGGTCTCAGCACGATAGCCTGAGTTAGGTGGCGCTTTGTTCGGTAAGGATAGCTTTGCCTTTTATGCTATAGGCTGCTATTTGGACTACTTCAGCGTTCTACATTGCTCTCCTGTACTCGGCTTAGCACACGTGTGGGCAGCAGTAGCGGCCGTGGCACGTCAGGTTGGGTTACGTTACGTCCGCCTATGTTACGTTTGGTTAGGTATGGGGAGACTAGATTTGACTTTTTGTTCATGCACTGCTGATGGTTGGATTTTTGCGCTCTACTGTGCTCCAATATAGTGCCTCTTAGACTTTTGTCCTGTACACTGCCCACCCTTTTGACCTCAGATCTCTACAATGCTCTACTCAACCCTGCTCGAATCTCGGCAGGCCAACAATTGTGGTCGCGGGACATTAGGGTGAGTAAGTATACGTTTGGATGGGATGGGTTGCGCTTCGTTAGGTTTGTATAGCTTTGATTTGTGTGTTGCACACCGCTATTCTATGAGCTTCTGCGCTCCATTGTGCGCTATCACACTCTGCATGTGCCTGGGGAACCCAGAAATAGTGGTCGCGGCATGTTAGGTTGAACTATATTCCGTTGGGTTAGGATATGTTTGGCTATGTTTGGTTGGGATAGCTTCGACTTCTGCGCCATACAATGCTATTCGGCCGATATCAGCGTCCTACATATGTCCGCTATACTCTGGTTGGCTTTCGTGAGACCAGCAATAGTGTTTGTTGCTCCCCATGGTTGGTTACGTTACGTTTGGTTATGCAATGCTTGGTCAGGTTAGGAGTGGATAGCATTGACTAGTGCGCCGTACACCGTTATTCGGTTGATTTCAGCGCCCCAGAGTGCTCAAACGTGAACAGCTTGGCACTCTGAAGGCCAGCAATAGTGGTCTCTGCAGGTTACAATGAGACATATTACGTTTGGTTATGTTTGGTTGGGCTAAGTTTGGCCAGGATAGCTCTGTCTATTGTGCTGTGCACAGCTATTCGGAGAATTTATGCTTCCTACCGTGCTCTAATATTTTCTGCATGGCCCTGGGGAGGCCAGCATTCATGTCCGTGGCACGACTGGTTGAGTTGCGTTACGTTTGCTTTGGTTAGGATGGGATATGTTTGGTTAGGATAGGATATGTTTGGATAGAATGGCTATGTCTTTTGTGCTGTATACTGGTACATGCTGGAATCCTGCTCTCTACTGTGCTCTCCTGTAACCTGCAAGAGTCTGAGGAGCACAGGAATAGTGGTAGCGGCACGTTATTTTGAGATATGTTACGCTTGGCTACGTTACGATTCGCTAGGCCAGCAAACGACGGCTTTAACTTACGTCCTATACTCTGCTATTCGGTGTACTTCTGCCCTCTGCTGTGTCCTAACATGTTCTGCTTTGCTCCGGGGAATTAAGTAATATTGGTCTCGAATCGTTAGGCTGAATCATGCTACGTTCGTTTTGGTTATGTTAGTTTCGGCTAGGTTAGGATAGCTTTGGCTTTCCGGCTTCGGTGGATTCCTGCGCACCACTGCGCTCTAGTATGTCCTGTTCGTCTGTGGGGAGGCCACAAATAGTGGTCTCTGTGCGTTACGATGTTTATGTTACGCCTGGTTGTGTTATGTTTGGTTATGTTATGAAAGGATATCTTTGGCGTTAGTGCTGCGCACAAATATCCGGAAGATTCCTGCGCTCTACAGTGCTCTCCTATATTCTGCTTGACTCTGGGGAAGCCAGCAGCAGTGGTCGGGGCGCGCCCAGTTGAGTCACTCTACGTTTTGTTTGGTTAGTTTTTGCAGGTTATGTTAGGGAATCTTCGAATTTTGTGCTATTCACTGTAGCGCGGTGGATTTCTGCGCCCAACTCTGCTCTATTATATGCTGCTTTTCTCTGTGGAGGTCAGCAATATTGGTCTCGGAAGTTAGGTTGGGCTGTGCCACGTTTGGTTATGTTCCGTCAGGTGAGGTTAGGATGGGATAGTCAGGGCTTCTGTGCAATAAAATGCTTGCTTCCGGTATCTGCGCTCTTCTGCTCTCTAACATTTTCTGCTTCACTACGGGAAGGCCAGCAAATGCTCTTCTGCTCTCTAACATTTTCTGCTTCACTACGAGAAGGCCAGCAATGGTGGTCGCGGGACGTTAGATTGAGTTACGTAACGTCTGATTGTATTACGTTTGGTTAGGTTAGGAGAGGCTAGCTACAAATTTAGTGCTGTAGTCCACTGTTCGTTGCACTTCTGGGCTCTAATGTGCTCTAGTATGTCCTGCTTGGCTCTCTGGAGGGCAGCAACAGAGGGCTCAGCACATTAGGTTTAGCCAGGCTATGTTTGGTGATGTCCAGTTTGTTTGGTTTGGGCTCGTACATAGTTGACTTTCATGATATACAGTGCGATTCCATGGATTCCAGCGTTCTGCTCTCCACTAACAT
>NW_016929303.1:0-647 GCF_001483705.2 Eufriesea mexicana
AGGTGGATTTCTGGGCCCAGCAGTGCCCTAATATTTTCAGCTTAGATCTTGGGGGGCCAGCAGGAGTGCTCTCGGCACGTTTACGTTGAGTCACGTTACGTTCGGTTAGGTCGGATTAAGCTATGTTAGAGGAGGGTAGCTTTGACTTTAGTGCTATAGTTCTCTATTAGGTGGATCTCTGAGCCCTAGAAAGCTCCAATATTATAAGCTTGGCTATGGGAAGGCCAGCAGTAGTGGTTCCGGCACATTATGTTTAGACAGGTTACTTTCGTATAGTTTGGGTTTGGCAACGCTTGGTCAGGATTGAATAACCTTTTTTCCTATACACAGCCATTCGGTGGATTTCAGCGCTCTGCTGTGCCCTAGTGTGTCCCGCTTGGCAATGAGGAAGGCAAGAATAACGGTCTCGGCACGTTAGGTTGAGTTTGGATATGTTTGGTTTTGTTGTGTTGATTTGTGTTAGGTATGGGTATCTTTGACTTTTCTGATGTACACTGCGATACTACGTATTTCTGCATTCTACTCTCCTATAGTGTGTTCTGCATGATTCTCTGGAGGCCAGAAATAGTGCTTGCGACACGTTTGATTGAGTTGTGTTACGTTCGGTTACTTTACGGTTGGTTACGTTAGCAGAGGGTAGCTCTGAC
>NW_016929304.1:0-1463 GCF_001483705.2 Eufriesea mexicana
GCGTCAAGTTACGTTCGGTTAAGTTGGGTTAGGCAATGTTTGGCCAGGGTAGCTTTAACTTTAACGCTGTACGCTGCTAGTCGGTGGATTTCTGCAGTCAAGTGAACTCTAGCTTCTCCTGTTTGCCTCCGGTGTTGGCAACAACAGCGGTCTCGGCACGTTAGGTTCAGTTCGGTTACGTTTGGTTATTTGACGGTAGGATAGGTTAGGGGAGCACAGCTTTGTCTTTTGTGCTATAACCTGCTGTTGGGTGGATTACTTCTCCATACAGTGCTTTGATATTTTCACCTTGTCTCTGGGAAGGCCAGCAATAGTGGCCTCGGCACGTCATGTCGAGTCATGCTACGTTCGGTTGGGTTGTGTTATGTGATATTTGGTCAGATTAGCTTTAACTTTAGTGCAGTACACCGCTATTCGGTGGATTTCTGCGCCGTGCTGACCTCTAGTATGCCCTGCTCGGTTCTGTGGTGGGCAACAACAGCGGTCTCGGCACTTCAGATTTAGCTAGGGTATGTTTGAGCAAGTCCTGATGGTTTCGGATAAGTTTGGGTAGCTAAAACCTTGCTGACATACACTGCGATTCTATGGATTTCTGCGTTCTTCTCTCCACAAGTAGGTTCTGCTAGACACTGCGGATTCCAGGAATGGTGGCCGCGGCACGCTAGGTTGAGTTAGGTTCGGTTTGGTCATGTTACGATTGTTTACGCTAGGCGGGGATAGCTTTGTCTTTGTTGCTATAGTCTTATATTGGGAGGAATTCCGCGCGCTACAGTGCTCCAATATTTTCAGCTTGGCTCTGGCAAGGCCAGCGGTAGTGATCTACGGTCGTTAGGTTGAGATAGCTTACGACTGGTTATGCTTGGTTAGGCTGCGCCGGTGCGTGTAGCTTCAGCTTTCCTGCTGTACACTGTTATTCGATGTATTCCTGTGATCTACTGTGCTCTACTGTATTATGCTTGGCTCCGGGGAGTCCAGCGGCAGTGGTCGCGGCACGCTGTCATGAGCTACGCTACGAATGGTTAAGTCTGCTCAGGTTAGGTTATGTTAGGATACCTTCGACTTTTGTGCTATCTACTGCAATGCGGTGGATGTATGCACACTACTGTACCTTAGTACACCCTGCTTGTCCCTGTGGAGGTCAGCAATATTTGTCTAGTCCTGTTATGTTGAGCTATGTTACGTTTAGATATGTTACGTTTGGCTTGGTTAGGATATGCTACCTCGACTTTCGTGCTTTACACTGTTATTCCGCGGGTTTCTGTGATCTGCTGTGCTCTAGCATATTCTGCGTGGCCCTGGAGAGCTCAGCAGTACTGGTCTCGGCACGTTACGATGAGTTATGCTACGTTCGGTTATGTTACATTTGGTGATAGTACGATAGGATAGTTAAGTCTTTTGTGCTGTACACTGCTGCCGGCGGGTTTCTGTGCCCTGTGAGGTTCTAACATTTTCTGCCTGACTCC
>NW_016929304.1:2109-2519 GCF_001483705.2 Eufriesea mexicana
CTCTACTTGAATCTGGGTAGCCCAGCAATGGTGGTCGTGGCACGTTACTTTGAGTTATGTTACGATTGGCATCTTTACTATTTGTTAGGTTATGAAACGACGGCTTCATCTTTTGAGCTGTACACTGCCAATCGGTGTATTTCTGCGCTCTGCGGTGCTCTAATGAGTTCTGCTTTGCTCTGGGGATCTCAGTGATTGTGGTCTAGGCTCGTTAGTTTGTGTCAGGTTGCGGCTGGTTATGTCATATTTGGCTATTTTATGCAACGGTGGCTATGACTTTTGTGCTCCACGTTGTTATTCCGTGGATTCCTGCACAATACTGCGCTGTAATATACTCCGCTTGCCTCTGTGGAAGCCGGCAACATTTGTCTCGGTACGTTAGGTTGAGTTAGGCTATTTTCTTTTAACTT
>NW_016929305.1:0-538 GCF_001483705.2 Eufriesea mexicana
TCAACAAAATTTTATTTTCCAGCCACATTCTATACCACAGCAATGGCTATCGCGTTCAAAAAGTATCTTTCCTCCTTACTTACGAAAGGAAGTTAGCTCACCACGGTGTTAGTCGAAAATGTCAATAAAATTGAATTTTCCAGCAAGATTCTATAGCAGTCCAATGGCTATAGCACGTCAATAGAATCTTTGCTCCATATTTATGCAAGGAAGATAGCTCACCTCGATATTAGTGGATAATGTCAATAAAATTGAATTTCCCTTCCAGATTCTATAGCTTTGCAATGACTATAGCGCGCCAACAGAATGTTTCCTCCTTACTTACTCAAGGAAGCTAGCTCACCACGATATTAGTCGAAAATGTCAATAAAATTGAGTTTGCCAGCCAGATTCTACAGCATAGCGATGGCTATAGCGCGCCAAAAAGATCAAAAAGATCTTTCCCATTTAACTATGCAAGGAAGTTAGATCACCACGATATTAGCCGAAAATGTCAATAAAATTGGATTTTCCAGCCAGACTCTACAGCATTGCAATG
>NW_016929306.1:0-405 GCF_001483705.2 Eufriesea mexicana
TCATACATTCATCCACTCATACATCCATCCATTCGTAGATCCATACAGATATACATCCATACAACCACACATCCGCACATCCATACATTCGTACCACCATACATTCGTACATCCATCCATACGTACATACATACATCCATACATATATACATCCATCCATCCATCCATACATCCATACACCCACACATCCACACATCCATATATCCGTCCATTCGTACGTCTATCATTCGATACATTCATCCATCCAAACATCCATACTTACATACATTCATACAACCATACATTCATGCATCCATACGCCTGTCCATCAATACATCCATCCATCCACACATACATCCATCCATACATCCATCCATCCATACAACCATTCGTCCATACATACATCCACCTTTCCATACACCCATC
>NW_016929307.1:0-645 GCF_001483705.2 Eufriesea mexicana
AGATTCAAATCACTAGCTATAGCCGTCGCAATGCTATAGAATCTGGCTGGAATGTGCAATTTTCTTGACATTTTCGACTAATATTGTGGTGTGTTAACTTGCTTGCATAAATAGGGAGGATAGATTCCATTAGCGAGCTATAGCCACTGCATTCCTGTAGAATCTGGCTTTAAAATACAATTTTATTGACTTTTTTGACTAATATCGTGATGAGCTAACTTTATTGCGTAAATAAGGAGGGTAGATTCTACTGGCGTGCTGTAGCCATTCATTGCTATAGCATCCAGCTGGAAAATTCAATTTTATTGATATTTCCGACTAATATTGTGGTGAGCTAAACTATCTTCATTGCATAAATAAGGAGCAATGATCCAATTGGCGTGCTATAGCCACCGCAATGATATTGAATCTGTGTGGACAGTTCAATTTTGTTCACATTTTCGACTAATATTGCGGTGAGCTAACTTTCTTGCATAATCGAGTAGGAAAGATTTTATTATATATTGTGGTGAGCTAATTTTCTTGCATAAATGAGGAGGAAAGATACTACTGGCGCGCTGTAGCCATTATCGCCAGCTGTATCCGTTGCAATGCTATAGAATGTGGATGAAAAACTCAATTTTATTGACATTTCCGGCTAATATT
>NW_016929308.1:0-597 GCF_001483705.2 Eufriesea mexicana
GTGGTCTCAGCGGATTAGATTTAGGTATGCTACTTGCGGATATGCTGCGTTTGGATAGGATGTGACACGGCAGCATTGACTTTGTGCTAGGCACTGCCATTCTATGTATTTCTGCTCTCTACTCTCCAATAATATGTTCCGCCTGGCTTTGTGGAGTGCAGCAATAGATGTTTGGGCACGTTAGGTCGAGCTATGTTACGCTTTGTTATGTCACGTTCAGCTAGAAAAGGAGGGGATAGCTTCGGCTTTTGTACTATACGCTGCTATTAGGCGGATTTCTGCGATCTACTGTGCTGTGATATGTTCTGCTTGGCTCTGGGGAGGCCAGCAACATTTGTCACGCCACATTATGTTTTGTTGTACTAAGATTGTTTAGGTACAGTTGGGCACTGTCAGGATATGATATCTGCGACTATTGTGCCATACACAGCAATGCTGTGGATTCTGCGCCCCACTGTGCTACAGTATATTCTGATTGGCACTGAGGAGGCCAGCACGCTACAGTATATTCTGATTGGCACTGAGGAGGCCAGTAGGAGTGGTCTCGGCACGTTAGATAGCGTCAAGCTACGTTTGGTTATGCTACGTCTGGCTAGA
>NW_016929309.1:0-274 GCF_001483705.2 Eufriesea mexicana
GCCTAACGAGCCGAGACCACTATTAATGGACACTCCAGAACAAAGTAGAGAATATTACAGCACAGTAGAGCGCAGAAAGCCACCGTACAGTGGTGTATAGAACAAAAGACAATGTAGCCTATACTAACCAACCCAAACGTAACATATCCAACCGTAACCTAACAAAACGTAACATGACTGGACCACGGTTGTTGGGCCCCACGGATACAAACAGAATGTAGGAGAGCACATTAGTGAGTAGAAACACACGGCATTGCAGTGAATAGCACAAAGG
>NW_016929310.1:0-1721 GCF_001483705.2 Eufriesea mexicana
TTTGGTTTCGGTTCTGTTAGGTTAGGTTAAGCTATGTTAGCTAGGTTAGGTTAGGTCATATTATGTTAGGTTTCTTTATGTTTGGTTAGGGAAAGTTTGGTTAGGTTGGGTTTGGTTATGTTTGGTTTGCTAAAGCTTGTGTAGGTTTGGCTAGGGTAGGTTTTACAAAGTTAGGATAGGTTAGGTTAGGTTAGGTCAAATTAGGTCAAGTCTGATCAGGTCCGGTCAGGTCTGGTCATGTCATGTCATGTCAGGTCAGGTCAGGTCAGCTTGTTCATGTCATGTCAGGGCTGGTCTGGTCTGGTCTGGCCTTCTCAGGTCAGGTCAGGACGTGTCAGGTCTGGTCATGACGGGTCAGTTCCGGTCACGTCATGTCAGGTCAGGCCATTCCAGGTCGTGTCAGGTGATGTCAGGTCAGGCCGGGGCATGTCAGGTCAGGTCAGGTTTGTTCAGCTAATGTCAGGTCCGGTCAGGTCAGGTCAGGTAAGGATATGTTATGTTAGGTTATGTTATGTTAGATTAAAATAGGTTAGGTTAGGTTAGGTTAGGTGAGTTTAGGTTAGGTTTGATTACGACAGGTTACGATTGGTTGGGTGGGGTTAGGTTAGGTTAGGTTAGGTTAGGATTGGTTGGGTTATGTTAGGTTAGGTTAGGTTAAGTTATGTTACGTTATGTAGCCAGGCAATGTCAGGCCAGGTCAGGTCAAGACAGGTCGGGTCATGTCAGGTCTGGTCAGCCACGACCAGGCAATGTCACGACACGTCAGGTCAGGTCAGGTCAGGTCAGGTCAGGTCAAGTCAGGTCGGGTCAGGTCAGGACAGGCCAGGCCAGGCCATGTCTGGCCAGTCCAGGTCAGGTTAGGTCATGTCATGTCAGGTCAGGTCAGTCCAGGCCAGGCAAAATTCAGGTCAGGTCAGGTCAGGGCAGGCACGGCCAGGCAATGTCAGGCCACGTCAGGTCAGGTCTGGTCAGGTCACGTCAGGTCGGGCCAGGTCAAGCCAGGTCAGGTCAGGACAGGGCAGGTCTGGTCAGGTATAGCCAGTCAGATCTGGTCATGACGGGTCCGGGCATTTCGGGTCAGGTCGGGTCAGGACAGGTCAGGTCAGGCCGAGGTCAGTTCAGGTCAGGTTGGGTCAGGTCAGTTCTGGTCAGCTCAGGTCAGGTCGCGACAGGTCATGACGGGTCAGTTCCGTTCATATCAGGTCAGGTTAGGACATTCCAGGTCGGGTCTTGTGAATTCAGGTCTGCTGAAGTCAGGTCGTCTCAGGGCAGGTCAGGCCAGGACAGGCCAGGCCAGGCAATGTCAGGTCCGGTCAGTTCAGGTCATGTCAGGTCAGAACATTCCTGGTCGGGTCCGGGGAGGTCAGGTCAGGTCAGATCAGGCTAGGAAAGTTAGGTTACGTCAGTTCAGCTAATGCCAGGTCAGGTCAGGTCAGGTTAGGTTATGTGAGGTTAGGGTTGGTTAGGTTAGGTTAGGGTATGTTAGGTCACGCTAGGAGGGGATAGATTTGAATAGGGTAGGTTAGGTTAGGGTGGGTTAGGTTTGGCAAGGTTACGTTAGGGTACGTCGGGTTAGGTTAGGTCAGGTTTGTTACGGTGAGGTCAGGCCAGGTCAGGTCATGCCAGGTCAGATCATGTCAGATCAGGTCAAGTCAGGCCGGATCAGGTCAGGTCAGGTCAGGTCAGGTCAGGTTAGTCAGTTCATGTCAGGTCAGGGCAGG
>NW_016929311.1:0-215 GCF_001483705.2 Eufriesea mexicana
AATGGCTATAGCACGCCAATAGATTCTTTCCTCATTATGAATGCAAGAATGTTAGCCCGCCAACATACTTGTCGAAAATGTCAATAAAATTGAATCTTCCATCCAGATACTATAGGGTTGCAATGGCTATAGCTGGCCAAAGAATCTTTCAGACTTATTTATGCAAGAAGGTTACCACACTACGATATTAGTCGAAATTGTTTATAAAATTGAAT
>NW_016929312.1:0-1211 GCF_001483705.2 Eufriesea mexicana
AATTTGTTCGATAGCATGGAGTCCTGTTAAATGTGTTGCTTTGATTTACGTTGTTAATTAAATAAAATTGACTCGTGTATCCTCATTCAGTGCTTTGTTATGCTGAACTAGCTAGCCTGGTTGTCTTCCTTTCGGTCCTTTAAATAGTGTTACACTCTCATTTGGGGCATAGCTATACTTTCCCTGAGAATTATAGATTTTGGACAAATTTTTTCAATTTTCGTTCAGAATTGACAAAAATTACAAGATTTTAGGAAGTTCTATATTTTCCGTGACCTATTGGGAACATTATGGTACATATTCTATCAAAATCATGTTTAGAATTTGAATGCTCCGGAGTGTTATCTTATTTCTACACATCTCTATAATATAAAAATGTTATAATGCACTTATCCGTATTATATCATTACAATATAATTTAACCTCGTTAGATATCTATTCGCATTATACCTAAACGACGTACACAAATAAGGAAATATTTATAAACTACGTAGAAATATATTTCCAAGGTATCCATAGCGTTCAAATCTTGATTCTGACACATTTCATCATTAACGTCCATTTATTTTTCTCTGCATGTAAACGATCTTACTATTATTTCTCAGTTAGTTACTTTCCGCTAGAATTACCATGAACGAAAATAGATTTTCGAACTTAAGGTACGACTCTCTATACGAATTCCAAAGAGATTTGGAAATTACGGCATATGAGATAGTTAGTAGATGCCTCGTTCGGTCTAGTTCGTATCAATGTTAATTCCAGATTATTCCGTTTGCTTCAAATTATCATAATTGAATTGTATTTCCTAGTTTTTTATGGAAATCGTTGAATATTTATGCGAATGGGTAAGCCTATGCAAGATAAGGATATGAATGCCCCGCAAAGGAGCGTTTCGAAATGGATTACTCCCGCTTGGATATAAATGACAAGTTCGCGGTTTGCCCGAATGGAATAAAATTGCGTGGATTATCCATCCAAAAATCGTCGGGAATTTCAGAGCAGAAATTCGATTTATACAATTTGTATCCGAAATCTTAATTGGAATGCTTGGTAATAAAGTATGTGTGGCCCACGACGTCAATAGCATGATTGCACGGAATTCACGCGAAGTAAAGTTACAGTGTGTTTAAGGAAATATTACTAGAACCCTAAAAATAGTTTCGTTAAAATTCTGACGGTAATGGTTAAAACAATAAATGAAGGTGGAAAAT
>NW_016929313.1:0-1135 GCF_001483705.2 Eufriesea mexicana
GAATATATTGGAACACGGTTGAGCGCAGATATACGCGGATATCAGTGTATAGCACGAAAGTATAAGATACCCTATCATATCCTCACCAAACGTAGCACGATCAAAAGTAGCCTAACACAGGCTAACCAGCCGATACCACTATTGCTGGCCTACCCAGCGCTAAGCAGGATATATTACAGCACAGCAGAGCGCAGAAACCCACCGGATTGCAGTGTATAGCACAAAAGCCGTAGACACTCTAACGTAACCATCCCAACCTAACCTAACGCAACAAAAACTAACTCAACCTAACATGCAGATACCGTTATTATTGGCCACCCATGTGCCAAGCAGAACTTATTAGACCGCACTAGAGCCCAGCTATTCGCCGAATAGCAGTGAATGGCACAAAAGTCAAAGTAGCCTATCCTAACCTAGCAAAACGTAAAATAACCGAACGTGACCTAACTTAAACTAACATGACGAGATCACTATTTCTGTCCTCCAAAAAGACAAGCAGAATGAACTAGAGCACAGCAGTTCGCAGAAATCACCGAATAGTAGCGTATAGTACGAAATAAAGGGCCACACCAACCAATCTTAGCCATGCCCGACCCAACCAAACGTAACCTAGCCCAAACTGAAGTGCCACGACCACTATTTCTGGCTTCCACAGGATTAAGCAGGGTACAGTAGAGCACATTCGAAAGCAGAAATCCTCCGAATAGGATTGTACAGATCGAAAGTCGAAGATAGCGAGACCGAGCATAATAAAGACTTACCAAACCAAACGTAACACAACACAACCCAGCGAGCCGAGGCCACTATTGCTGTCTTCGTCAGAGACAGGCAGAAAGTATTGGAACACAGTGGGGCGCAGGTATCCCCGTGCAGCAGTGTATAACACAAAAGCCGTAGATACCCTAACTTAACCATCATAACCAAACCGAAATCAACGTAACATAACACAACCTAACGTGCCGATACCACTAATACTGGCCAGCCGAGTGCCAAGCAGAGCATATTGTAGCGCACTAGAGCGCAGATATATACAGAACAGCAGCGAATAGCAGAAAGGTCAAAGTAGCCTATCCTAACCTAGCCAAACTTGATATATCCAAACGTGACATGACTCAACCTGACATAACCAGTCCAC
>NW_016929314.1:0-418 GCF_001483705.2 Eufriesea mexicana
TGGTTATGTTAGGATAGAGTAGCCTTGGGCTGTGTGATATATACAGCTATTCGGCGCACTTCTGCGCTATCCTGTGCCCCAGTATGTCCTGCTTGGTGCTGGGGAAGCCAGCCGTAGTGTCATCGCCACGTTGGATTTAGTTCAGTTACGTTCGGTTATGTTACGTTTGGCAACGTTATGGCAGGGTTGCTTCGACTTTTGTGCTATACTGTGTTGATCGGTGGATTTCGGCGCCCTACTGCGCTCTAGCATATCCTGCTTGGATATGGGGAAGACAGGAATAGTGGTCTCGCCACGTTACGTTGTGCTACGCTACGTTTGGTTGGTTTAGGATAGTTCATGTAGGGAATGGTTTTCCCTGACTCTCTTGTTATGCACTGCAATGCGGCGGGTTTCTGCGCTATACCGTTCCATAGTA
>NW_016929314.1:9479-12511 GCF_001483705.2 Eufriesea mexicana
ACCCAAGCGTAGCGTAACTCAACATAGCGTGAGGAGACAAATATTCTTGGCCTCCCCAGAGACAGTCGGAATGTGATAGAGCAAAGCCGAAAGCAGAAATCCACCGAATAGTAGTGTATAGCACAAAAGTCAAGGCTACCTTGTCCTAACTAAGCCAAACGTATCATAACCATGCGTAACATGTATGAAACAAACGCGCCAAGACCGCTATTGCTAGCCATGCCAGGGACAGGAAGAATATACTCGAGCACAGTAGATCGCAGCTGCCGTAGAATCGCGGTGTACAGCCCGAAATTGGTAGATATCAGAGCATAACTCAAGCTAACGTAGCCCAACCAAACATAGCCTAACTCAGCACAGCGTGCCGCCTCCACAATTTCTGGCCTACCCATGGCAAGCATAATACAGCAGAGCACAGTCGAGGGCGGAAACGCGCTGAACAGTAGTGTTTATCACGGAAGCCTAGGAGAACATGACCGAGATTAACCTAACCTAACCAAACCAAACGTAACTTAACTCAATCTAACGCTCCAAGACCAATATTACTGGCTGCCCCAGAACCAACCAGAATATACCGGACCACAGTAGATCCCAGAAATCCGCCGCACTGCAGTGTATAGCACAATAGTAGGAGACACCCTGACCAAACGTAACATCACACAGCCTATCGTGCCGCGATCACTATTGCAGTCCTTCAGAGAACCAAGCAGAAAGTGTTAGAACACATCAAACCGCAGAGATGGGCGAAAAGCAGTGTATAGCACAAGAGTCTAATCTATCCTATCCTAACCTCACCGATCGTAACATAACCGCACGTAGCACAGCTCAACCTATGGTGCCGAGACCACCATTGCTGAAACCCCCAGGGCCAAGCAGAATATACTAGAGCACACTAGAGCGCAGAAGCCCATCGAATAGCAGTGTGTAGCACAAAATTCAATGCTATCATGTCCTAATAAATCCAATCACAGCATATCTGAACGTAACATAACGCAACGTAACGTACCGCGACCGCTACTGCTGGAATTCCTAGAGCCAAGCAGAATATATCAGAGCACACTAGAGCGCAGGAATCCACCGCTTTGTATGAATCGCAGAAAAGCCGTAGATAACATAACCTAACCTGCCCTTACCTAACCCTACCAAACGCAGCATAGCTCAACGTAACGTGCCGCGCCCACTACTTCTGGCCTCCACAGAGCCAAGCAGAATATAGTAGAGCACATTAGGTCGCAGAGGACCACGGAATAGCAGTGTATGGCACGAAAGACAAAGCTACCACAACCAAACCTAACCTAACCTGGCCTATCCATACGTAATGCAACCCTACCTATCATGCCACGACCATTATTACACGCCATCCCAGAGTAGAACCGAGGATAGTACAGCAATGTAGAGCGCAGAGATCCACCTCATAGCTGTGTTTAGCGCAGAAGTCGAGGATACCCTAACCTAACCTGACCTAACCATACCGAGCGTAGCATAACACAAACTCTCGTGCCACGCCCACTAATGCCTGCCACCCCAGAGTCGAGCAGAGTATAGTAGAGCAATGTAGCGTGCAGGTATCCACCCAGTACCAGTGTATAGCATAAAAGTCAAAGAAATCCTGTCCAGACGTTCGTAACCTAACCTAACGGAACGAATCATAACTCAAACTAGCGTGCCGAGACCACAATTTCTGGCCACTCCGGAGGCAAGCAGAAAATATTGGAGCAAAATAGAGGGCAGAAATCCACCGAACAGCAGTGTGCAGTACAAAAGCGAAAGTAGCCTATCCTAACCTAGACATACGTAACCTTACCAAACGTAAACTAACTCACCCTAACGTACCGTCACCGCTATTGCGCGAATAACCTGAGTCGAGCAGAATGTAGTCGAGCAATGAATGGCGTAGGAATCCACCGAATGGCAGTTTACAGCACAAAGGTGGAAGATATTCTAACCTCACCAGACCTAACCGAACCTAACCAAACGTAGCATAACTCACCATAACGTTACGCGACCGCTGCTTCTGGCATCCCCGGAGCAAAGCAGGATATTGTAGAGCACTGTAGATCACAGATGTCCACAGAAGAGCTGTGTAAACTAAGAAAGTAAAAGCCACGCTTACCAAACTTTGCCACCATACCTTAACCAAACGTAACCTATCTCAAACTAACATGCCACAGCCACTACTCGCCTCCCCAGAGCCGAGCAGAGTATGGCAGAGCAATGTAGAGCCCAGAATTCCACCGAGTAACAGTGTATGGCGCAGAAGACGGAGATATCCTGACCTAGCTTGGTCTAACCTAACCTAACCATACATAGCGTATATCAACCTAACCTGCCGAGACAAATATTGCTGGCCTCCACAGAGCAGAGCAGAACATATTAGAGTACAGCGGAAGGCAGAAATCCACCGAATAGCAGTGTACAGCGCAAAAGCCATAGTAAACTATCCTAACCTAGCCAAACGTAACATAACCGAGCGTAGCTTAACTCAACATAACATGACGAGACCACTGTCGCCGGCCTCCGTAGAGACAAGCAGAATGTACCAGAGCTCATCAGAGCGCAGAAATCCACCGCATTGCATTGCATAGAACATAAGACGAAGGTACCCTCATCGAACCTGACTTAAACTAACCAAACCTAGCGTAGCGTGACATAACATAACGTGCTTCCGGCCTCCGCTGATCCGAGCTGAATACATTAGAGCACTTCAGATCACAGAAATCCACCGAAAGCAGTGTATGGCACGAAAGCCGAAGCTATAATAGGCAAACTTAACCTAACCTAATCTATCCAAACGTAACTTAACACAACCTAACGTGCCACGACCACTATTGCTGTCCTCCACAGAGTCGTGCAGAGTACAGTAAAGCAATGTAGGGCGCAAGAATCCACCGCATTGCAGAATATAGCACAGAAACCAAAGAAGCTCCTATCGATCCATCCTAACCTAGCCTAACGAAACGTTACGTAACCCAACCTATCGGCCCGAGACGGCCATTGCTGGCCACCCCAGACCCATGCAGAAAATGTTAGAA
>NW_016929315.1:0-1068 GCF_001483705.2 Eufriesea mexicana
CGCCGAACGACTTTGTACCGCATGAAAGCCTAAGCTACCCTAACCAGACATAGCCATGCCTAAGCTATCCAAACGTAACCTAATGCAACTCAACGAGGCACGAGCACTGCTGCTCTCATCTCGATAGCTGAGCAGCGTAGAGCAGAGCATTGTAGGGTGCAGATATCCACCGTATAGCAGTGCATAGCACAAAAGTCAAAGCTATCCTCTCCTACCTTAACCAAACGTAACATAAGCAATCGTAGCTTAATAATATAAACTGCTGCGCCGAGACCACGATCAATGGCCTACCCAGAGCCAAGCAGAGCATACTAGAGCATATTAGAGCGCAGGAAACCGCCAAATGGCAGCGAATAGCAGAGATGTCAAGGATACCCTAACCTTACCTGACTTAACCTGACATAGCCAAACGTAGACTAGCTAAACCTAACGAGCCGACACCAATATTGCTGGTCTCCCCAGAGACGACCAGAGTATATTGGAGCGGAGTGGAGCGCAGGAATCCGCCGAATATCAGCATATGCCGAGAAAGTCAAAATTATCCAAACCTAACCCAAACAAACGGAACCAAACCAAATGTAACATAACCTAACCTAACGTGCCGACACCACTTTTGCAGGCGTCCGTAGAGCCAAGCAGAGCATATTAGAGCACAGTAGAGCTCGCAAATCCACCGAATAGCGGTGTATAGCACAAATGTCAGAGCTATCCCAACAAACGTATCCAAACCGAGCCTGACCAAACGTAACATATCTAAATCCAAATTGCCGCGACCACTACACCGGGCCACCCCAGACAGAAGCAGAATGTGATAGCGCACAGTAGAGCGCAGACATCTATAGAATAGTAGTGTGCAGCGCAAAAGTGGAATCAATCCTATCCTAACCCAGCGTAAGCTATCATAGCCAAACGTAATCTATCTAACCCTAACCTGCCGCGACCACAATTGCCGGCCTCACGAGAGACGAGCAGAGTACTGTAGAACAATGCGGAGCGCAGAAATTCCGAGGAAAGCAGTGTATAGCACAAAAGTCTAAGCCACCTTATCCTAACCTAACCAAACGTAAC
>NW_016929316.1:0-640 GCF_001483705.2 Eufriesea mexicana
ATAACAGACGATTGGTTTTGTGTAGACATATTCACTGGCAAGTGGATGGCTGTACTGGCCATTTGATTGCAGGCGTTAGGCAATCAATTCACCATGCTACAACAGGATATAGATCTTGAACAGACCTATTCTCTGCCAAGCAGTTGGCTGTAATTGCCATTGGGCTGAAGGCGTTAGGCGATCTATTCACCAAGCTATAGCAGGTTATAGATTTTGAACAGACCTGTTCTCTGGCAAGTAGATGGCTGTAGTTGCCTTTGGATTGAAGGCGTTAGGCGAATTATTCACCAAGCTATAACAGAATATAGACTATCAATAGACCTATTCTCTGGCAAGAGTACTTGTCATCGGTTTGAAGGCGCTATGCGATCTATTCACCAAGCTATAACAGGTTATACATTTTGAATATACCTGTTCTCTGGCAAGCAGGTGGCTGTACTTGCCATTGGATTGAAGGCGCCTGGAGATGTATTCACCAAGCTATAACAGACTACAGACTTTCAATAGACCTATTCTCTGGCAAGAAGATGGCTGTACTTGGCATTGGATTGAAGGAGTTGGGCGACCTATCCACAATGCTATGACAGGTTATACGTTTTGAATAGTCCTGTCCTCTGGCAAGTAGATGGCTGTACTTGCC
>NW_016929317.1:0-1641 GCF_001483705.2 Eufriesea mexicana
CATACGTACATCCGTCCATCCATACCTCAATCCATCTATACATCCATCCATCCACAAAACCACTCATCCATGCATACATAGAGACATCAATACACACATCCTTACATACACCAACACATTAATCCATACATACATCCATAGATACATACTTACAGACATCCATACATACATCCATGCATACATCCATTCAAACATCCATACATACATCCATGCATACACCCATACACACAACCATACATACATCCATAGATACATCCGTAAATGCATACATACGTACATTCATCCATACATCCCCACATCCATACATCCATAAATGCGTCCATTCGTACGTCCATCATTCGATACATCCATCCATCCATACATCCATTCATACATACATCCATACTTCCGTACATCCATACATCCGTACATGCGTTCATCCATTCCTCAATCCATCCATACATCCATCCATCCATCCACACATTCATCCATAAATACATCCATCCATAAATCCATCTTTACATGCATCCATCCATCCATACATTCACACATGCTTACATCCATCGAACCATACATCCATCCGTCCATTCAAGTACCCATCCATACACCCATCGATCCCTACATCTATCCATCCATACATCCACCCTTCCATACATTAATACATCCACACATCCACAAATCAAACCATCCATACATCCATACAACCATGCATACATCCATACAAACATCCATACATACATCCATACATACATCCAACCATACATCCATCCACTGATCCATCCAGCCGTACATACAGCCACACAGCTGCACATACATAAGTCTATACATTCGTACATCCATACTTTCGTACATCCATACATTCGTTCATCCATACATACACACATCCATACATGCATACTTCCATACATCCATACATCCTTACATCCATCCATACCCTAATCCATCCATACGTCCAACAATGCATACATCCATCCGTCCATACACCCATCCTTCCATACATCCATCCATCCATACAACCACCAATCCATACATACTTCGATTCATATATCTATCCATCCATACATCCATCCATACATACATTCATACATCCACACATCCATACATCCATACATCCATCCGTCCATCCCTGCATCCATACATCCGTACATCCGTACATTCGTGCACCCATACGTAAACACATCCATACATCCATACATGCATTCATCAATACATTCTTAAATCCATACATCCATACATACATACATCCATACATCCATACACCCATACATCCGTCCATCCATCCATCCATCCATCCATACATTCATACATACGTATATCCATACATCCACAAATCCATCCATCCATACCTAAACTCCCATACACTCATCCATACATACATCCATAGTCACATCCGTAAATGCTTCCATACATACATCCATGCATGCAGCCATCCATACTTACATCCACACGTGCATCCATCTATTCATACATCCATACAAATTTACATACATACATCCATACATCCGCACATACATACATTCGGACATCCATACATTGGTACATCCATACATACATACATCCACACATCCATACATCCATACATCCATCCGTCCATCCCTGCATCCATACATCCGTACATCCGTACATTCGTACACCCATACGTCCACACATCCATACATCCAT
>NW_016929317.1:1691-1908 GCF_001483705.2 Eufriesea mexicana
CCATACATCCATACATCCATCCATACATACATCAATCCATCCATACATCCATACATTCATGTATCCATACATCCACAAATCCATCCATCCATACCTCCATCCATCCATACATCCATCAATCCACACACCCTTACATATATACATCCATACACAGATACATCCATACATCCATCCATACATACATCCATCAATCCACACCTCAATCCATCCATACATC
>NW_016929318.1:0-351 GCF_001483705.2 Eufriesea mexicana
AAACGTAACTTCACCCAAACTAAACCGAACGTGCCGAAACCAATATTAGTAGTCACCACAGAGCCGAGCAGAGTATGGTAGAGCTACGTAAAGCGCGGAAATGCACCGAATAACAGTGTATATCGCAAAAGCAATTGAAAACATAACCAAACCTTCCTACCTAACACAACGTTACGTAACCTAACAAAACCTAGCGTGCCGAGACCACTATTGATTGTCTCCCCAGAGCCAATCAGAACGTATTGGAGCGTAATCGAGTGCAGATATCCGCGGAGAGCGGTGTATAGCAAAAAAGTCTAAGCTATCCTATCCTAACCTCAACAAACGTAATATAGTCAAACGCAGCATAAC
>NW_016929319.1:0-2026 GCF_001483705.2 Eufriesea mexicana
TCTGAACCGAAAATTCAATTTTATAGACATTTTAGACTATTATCGTGGTGAGCTAATTTTGTTGCATAAATATGGAGGAAAGAACCTATGGGCACGCTGTAGCCCTTTCAGTACTATGGAATCTGACTGGAAAATTCAATTTTATAGACATTTTCGACTAATTTCGTGGTGAGCTGATTTTGTAGCATAAATAAGGAGGAAAGATTCTATTGGCATGCTATAGCCATTGCAATGCTATACAGTTTGACTGCAGAATTCAGTTTTATTGACATTTTAGACAGCTATAGTGGTCAGCTGGTTTTGTTGGATAAATAAGAAGGAAAGAATTTATTGGCATGCTATAGCCATTGCAATACTATAGAATCTGACTGAAAAATTCAATTTTATTGACATTATCGACTAATATCTTGGTGAGCTAATTTTGTTGCATAAATAAGGAGGAAAGGTTCTATTGGCATGATATAGCCATTCCAATTCTATAGAACCTGACGGGAAAATTCAATTTTATTGACATATTCGACTGACATCATGGTGAGCTAATTTTGTTGCATAAATATGGAGCAAAGATCCTATTGGCATGCTATAGCCATTGCAATGCTATAGAATCTGACAGGAAAATTCAATTTTATTGACATATTCGACAGACATCGTGGTGAGCTAATTTTGTAGCATAAATATGGCGGTAGGATTGTATTGGCATGCAATAGCCATTGCATTCCTATAGAATCTGCATGGAAAATTCAATTTTATAGACATTTTCGACTAATATCATGGTGAGCTGATTTTGTTGCATAAATAAGCAGGAAACATTCTATTGTCATGCTTTAGCCATTGCAATGCTATAGAATCTGACTGGAAAATTCAATTTTAATAACATTTTCGACTGCTATAGTGGCGAGCTGGGAGCTGGGTTTGTTGGATAAATAAGGAGGAAAGAATTTATTGGCATGCTATAGCCATTGCAATACTACAGAATCTGACGAAAAAATTCAATTTCATTGCCATTTTCGACTAATATCGTTGTAAGCTAATTTAGATGCATAAATAATGAGGGAAGAGTCTATTGGCATGCTATAGCCATTGCAAGGCTATGGAATCTGACTGGAAAGTTCAATCTTATTGACATTTTCGACTAATAACGTGGTGAGCGAATTTTTTTGCATAAATAAGGAGGAAAGGTTCTATTGGCATGCTATAGCCAATGCACAGCTATTGAATCTGAACGGAAAATTCAATTTTATTGACATTCTCGACTATTATGGTGGTGAGCTGATTTTGTTGCATCAAAAAGGAGCAAAGATTCTATTGGCATGCTATATCCATTCCAATTCTATAGAATCTGACGGGAAAATTCAATTTCATTGACATTCTCGACTAATATCGCGGTGACGTAATTTTGTTGCATAAATAAGAAGGAAAGAATCTATGAGCACGCTATGGCTATTTCAGTACTATAGAATCTTACTGGAGAATTCAATTCTATGGTTATTTACGATTACTATCGTAGTGAGCTAATTTTGTTGCATACATAAGGAGGAAGTGTTTTATTGGCATGCTATAGCCATTGCAGTGCTATAAAATCTTACTGGAAAATTCAATTTTTTGGACATTTTCGACTATTATCGTGATGAAGCAATTTTGTTGCATAAATAAGCAGGAAAGACTCTACGGGCACGATATAGCCATTTCAGTACGATAGAATCTGATAGGAAAATTCATTTTAATTGATATTCTCGACTAATATCGTGGTGAGCTAATTTTTATGCATAAATAAGGAGGAAAGATTCAATTGACATGCTATAGCCATTGCAATGCTATAGAATATGACTGAAAAATTCAATTTTATTGACATTATCAACTAATATCGTGGTGAGCTAATTTTGTTGCCTCAATAAGGAACAAATATTCTATTGGCATGCTATATCCATTGCAATCCTATAGAATCTGCTTGGAAAATTCAATATTATAGACATTTTCGACTAATACCATGGAGAGCTGGTTTTGTTGCGTAAATAAGGAGGAAGGA
>NW_016929320.1:0-2826 GCF_001483705.2 Eufriesea mexicana
TTTGGATTTTTCTACGTTTCGTTAGGTTAGGTTTGTTTGGGTTTGCTTAGTGTGTCTTTGATTTTCGTGCTATACATTGGCATTCTATGGTCCCCTGCACTCTCCACTCTACTAAAATGCTCTGCTTGGCGCAGGGAAGACCGGCACTAGAGATCTTTGCTAGTTACGTTTTTTTGTTCTACGTATGGTAAGGTTGGTTAGGGCAGGTTATGCTACGATATCTACGGCATCTGCGCTATTCACTGCAGTGCACTGCATTTCTGCGCTCTGCTGTGCTCTAGTACATTCTGCTTCGCTCTGCCGAGTCCAGCAATGGTGTTCTCGGCTCGTTAGGTTGCTTTATGTGCCGTTTGATTAGGTTAGGTTGTGTCAAGCTCGGTCAGGTTATCTGCGACTTTCGTGCAGTACACTGCTTTTCGAAGTATTTTTGCACTCGACTCCGTTCTGCTATATTCTGCTTGGCCCTGCGGTGGCCAGAAACAACCGCGGCACTTTATGTTGAGTTAGGCTACGTATGATTAATTCATGTCAGGCTTCTGTTGGCTAGGATGGTACAGACTTTCGTGCAATACAATATCATCCGGCGTGTTCCTATGATCTACTATGCTCTACTGAATTCTGCTTGCCTCTGCGGAGGGCGGCGGCAGAGGTCGCGGCACGCTTTGTTGGGTAACGCTACGTTTGGTTATGTTAGGTTAAGTTACGTTACGCCAGGATATCTTCCACTTTTGTGCTATTAACAGCAATGTGGAGGATTTTTGCGTACTGCTGTGCTCTAGTGCAGTCTACTTGTTCACGTGGTGGTCAGCAATTGCTGTCTCGTCATGTTAGGTTTAGTTAGGTTGCGTTTGTATATGTTACGTCTGGCTTGGATAGGATTGGCTACTTTGACTTTTGTGCTTCACACTGCCATTCCTTGGGCTTTTGTTATCTGCTGTGCTCGTCTGCACGCTGCTTGGCTCTGTGGAGGCCAGGAGCAGTGGTCGCGGCACGTCATGTTGAGTTTTGCTGCATTTGGTTGGGTTACGTTGTGTCCGGCTAGGAGAGGATATCTACGGCTTCTGCGCTGTTCACAGCAGTGCGCTGGATAGCTGCGCTCTACTGTGCTCTAGTATATACTGCTTTTCTCTGTCTATATCAGCAATAGTGGCCTCGGCTGGTTAGGTTGGGTTAAGCCACGTTTGAAGTTTGGTTAAGCCACGTTTGGTTTCGTTACGTCTGGTGAAGTTAGCACAGGATAGTTTAGAAAACTGTGCTATACACTGCTATCCACCGAAACCTGCGCTCCACTGCGTTCTAATTTTCTCCACTTTTCTCTGGGGAAACCAGCAATAGTGGTCTGTGCACATTAGTTTGAGATAGGTTACGTTAGGTTAGGTTAACTTTGATTAGGACATCATTGACATTCGTGGCATTCACAGTTATTAGGTGTATTTCTGTGATCTGTCGTGCTTTACCACATTCTTCTTGTCGCTGCGAAGGCCAGGAGCAGTGGTCGCGGCACGTAATGTAAAATTATGCTATGTTCGGTTATGTTAGGTTAGGACAGGTAAGGATATCATATCTACGGCCTTAGTGCTATTGACTGCAATCCGGCGGTTTCTGCGCTCTACTGTGCTCTAGTACATTCTGCTTGTCACTATGGAGGTCAGCAATAGCGGTCTTGCCATGTTAGGATGAGTTAGGCTTCGTTTCGTGTTGGTTAGGTTGCGATGGTTGGGTTAGGAAAACTACGGCCTTTGTGCTATTCACCCAAATGAGGCGTATTTCAGCGTTCTTCTGCGCCCTAGTACATTCTGCTTGTCTCTGTGGATGTCAGCAATAGTGGTCTCTAGGCTCGTTAGGTTGAGATATGCCACGTTTGGTTATGTTACTGTTGGTGAGGTTAGGATATGGTAGTTTAGACATCTGTGCAATACACTGCTATCCACCGATATTTGTCCTCTGCTGCGCACAAACGTCTTCTGTTTGGCCCTGGACAGGCCAGCAACAGTGGTCTCGGCGCTTCATTTATTGTTGTGCTACGCTTGCATGTGAGTAGCTTGGTTATGTTAGGAGGGGGTAGCTTAATCTTCTGAGCCGTAGATTGCTATTCGGTGGATTTCTGCGCCCTACTGCGCTCTAATATGCTCTGCTTGGCTATGGGTTGGCCAGTGATAGTGGTCCCGCCACGTTTGGTTGTGTTATGATACGTTAGGTTAGGGTAGGTTAGTAAGGCTTGGTTAGAATTTCTTTGGCTTCACGCTTTACACAGCTACACGGTGGATTACGGCGCTCTTCATTTATGTACTATACTCTTCTCGAATCTACGTAGGCGAGCAATAGTGGTCGTGGCACGTTACCCTCATTTGTGTTATGTTTGGTTATGTTATGCTCGGAGAACTTTGGTTAGTATTGCTTCGACTTTCGTGGTAAAAACTGTTATTCGGTGGATTTCTGCGATCTACTCTGATCTACTATATTTTGATTGGCTCTTTGGGTGCCAGCAGCTTTGTTCGTGGCTCGTTATGTTGAGTTATGCTTCGTTTGGTTAGTTTAGGTTTTGCCAGGTCAGGGTGGGATGTCCCAGGCGTTTGTGCTATACACTGCTATGCGGTGGATTTCTGCGCTCTACATTGCTTCACTCTAACCTGCCGGACTTTGGGGAGGTCAGTGATGGTGTTTCAAAGTTTTGTTAAGTTTCATATCGCTGGGGAATGTAGTGAAGGTTTGTTCCGGATTGCTTTGACTTTTGCGGTGTGCACTGCTACACGGTAGATTCCAGCGCTCAGCATTTCCCTACTATACTCTGCTGGACCCTGGGGAGGCGAGAATTCGTGGTTGTGG
>NW_016929321.1:0-224 GCF_001483705.2 Eufriesea mexicana
CCAGCCAGATACTATAGCAATGCATTGGCTATAGCACGCTAATAGTATCTACCATCTTTAATTGTGCAAAAAGATAGCTCACTACGATATTAGCCGAAACTGTTAATATAATTGAACTTTACATCCTGATTCTATAGCATTGCAACGGCTATAGCACGCCAATAGAATCATTCCTCCTCATTTAGGTAAGAGAGTTTGCTCACTACGATAGTAGTCGAAAATGA
>NW_016929321.1:271-570 GCF_001483705.2 Eufriesea mexicana
GTAGCATTGTAATGCCTATAGCACGCCAACAGTATATTTCCCGCTTATTTATGCAAGAAAGCTATCTCACCACGATATTAGTCGTAAATGTCAATAAAATTGAACTTTCCAGAGAGATCCTACAGCATTGCATTGGTTATAACACGCCAAGAGGATCTTTCCGCCTTATTTATGCAATAAAGTTAGCTCACCACGATATTAGTCGAAAATGTCAATATAATTGTATTTTCCAAGATGATTCTATAGCGTTGCAATGGTAATAGCACGCCAATAGAATCTTTACTCCTTATTTATGCAAG
>NW_016929322.1:0-504 GCF_001483705.2 Eufriesea mexicana
ATGAGTCGAAAATGTCTTTAAAATTGATCTTTTCTCCCAGATACTGTTGCAATGCAATGGCTATTGCAAACGAATAGGATCTTTCCTCCTGATTTATGCAGAAAAGTTAGCTCACCACGACATTTGTCGAAAATGTCCAGAAAATTAAACTTTTCAGTCGGATTCTATTGCAATACAATGGCTATAGCAAACCAATAGAATCATACCTCCTTATTAATGCGGAAAGATTGCTCACCGCATTATTTGTCGAAAATGCCAATGGAATTCAACTTTTCAGTCAGATTCTATTGTAATGCAGTGGCTATGGCTAACCAATGGAATCTTTCCTCCTTATTTACGCAGAATGGCTTTCTCACCACAATACTAGACGAAAATGTCAATAGAATTGAACTTTTAAGTCAGATTCTATTCCAATGCAATGGCTATAACAAGGCTATAACAAGCCAATAGGATCTTTCCTCGTTATTTATGTAGAATATCTTTCTCACCACGACATTAGTTGAA
>NW_016929323.1:0-9131 GCF_001483705.2 Eufriesea mexicana
GATGTTTCCACCTTACGTATGCAAGGAAGATATAGCTCACCACGGCATAGGACGAAAATGTCAATAAAATTGAATTTTCCAGGGTGATTCTATCGCATTGCAATGCCTATAGCACGCCAATAGAATCTTTCCTATATATTTATGCAAGAAAGCTAGCTCCCCACGATATTAATCGAAAATGTCAATAAAATTGAATTTTCCAACAACATTCTATATCATTGCAATGTCTATAGCACGCCAGTAGAATCTAAACTCTTTATTTACGCAAGAAAGGTAGCGCGCACCGATATTAGTCGATACTGTCAATAAAATTGAACTTTCCAGCCAGATTGCAGTGCATTGCAATGGCTATAGCACGCCAATAGTGTCTTTCGTCCTTATTTATGCAAGATAGTTAGCTCTCCACGATATTTGTCAAAAATGTCAATAAAATTGAGTTTTCCAGCTAGATTCGGCAGCATTGAAATGGCTATAGCACGCCAGAAGGATCTATCCACCTTACTTAGGGAAGGAAGTTAGCTCACTACGATATTAGTAGAGAATGACAGTAAAATTAAATTTTCCACGACGATTCGACTGCATTGCTGTGCCTATAGGACGCCAATAGAATCTTTCCTCCTTATTTATGCACGGAAGTTGGCTCAGCAGGATATCAGACGAAAATGTCAATAAAATTGTATTTTCCAGCAAGATTCTACAGCATTGCAATGCCTATAGCATGCCAACTGAATCTTTCCTCCTGACTTTTGGAAGAAAGTTAACTCACTACGATATCAGTCGAAAATGTCAATAAAATTGAATTTTCCAACAACACTCTATATCATTGCAATGGCTATAGCACGCCAAAAGTATCTTTCCTCCTTTTTTATGCAAGAAAGGTAGCTCACCACCATATTAGTCGAAAATGTAAATAAAATTCAATTTTCCATCCAGATTCTACAGCATTTCAGCGGGTATAACACGCGAATAGAATCCTTCCTCCTTATTTATGCAAGAAAGTTAGCTCACCACGATATTAATCAAAAATGTCAATAAAATTGAATATTCCGGACAGATGCTTCTGCATTGCGGTGGCTACAGCACTCCAAAAGGATTTTTCCACCTTACGTATGCAAGGAAGATAGCTCACCACGGTATAGGTCGAAAATGACAATAAAATTGAATTTTCCAGGGCGATTCTATCGCATTGCAATGCCTATAGCACGCCAATAGAATCTTTCCTACTTATTTATGCAAGAAAGCTAGCTCCCAACTATATTAATCGAAAATGACAATAAAATTGAATTTTCCAACAACATTCTATATCATTGCAATGTTTACAGCGCGCCAATAGAATCTAAACTCTTTATTTACGCATAAAGATAGCGCACACCGATATTAGTCGATACTGTCAATAAAATTGAACTTTCCAGCCAGACTGCAGTGCATTGCAATGGCTATAGCATGCCAATAGAATCTTTCTTCCTTTTTTATGTAAGGAAGTTGGCTCACCACCATATTTGTCAAAAATGTCAATAAAATTGAATTTTCCGGACAGATACTTCTGCATTGCGGTGGCTGCAGTACTCCAAAAGGATTTTTCCACCTTACGTATGCAAGGAAGTTATAGCTCACCGCGGCATAGGTCGAAAATGTCAATAAAATTGATTTTTCGAGCAAGATTCTATGGCGTTGCAATACCTATAGCACGCCAAAGGAATCTTTCCTCCTTATTTATGCAAGAAAGGTAGCGCACCACGATATTTGTCAAAAATGTCAATAAAATTAATTTTTCCAGCCAGATTCCACTGCATTGCAATGGCTATAGCACTCCAGAAGCATCAATCCACTTTACTTAGGGAAGGTAGTTAGCTCGCCACGATATTAGTAGAGAATGACAATAAAATTAAATTTTCCAGGACGTTTCGATTGCATTCCAGTGCCTATAGCACGCCAATAGAATCTTTCCTCCTTATTTATGCACGGAAGTTGGCCCAGCACGATATTAGTCGAAAATGTCAATAAAATTGCATTTTCCAGCAAGATTCTATAGCATTGCTATGCCTATAGCATGCCAACTGGATCTTTCCTTCTGATTTATGGAAGAAAGTTAGCTCACTACGATATTAGTCGAAAATGTCAATAAAATTGAATTTTCCAGGACGATTCTATCGCATTGCAATGCATATAGCACGCCAATAGAATCTTTACTCCTTATTTATGCACGGAAGTTGGCTCAGCACGATATTAGTCGAAAATGTCAATAAAATTGAATTTTCCAGGACGATTCTATCGCATTGCAATGCATATAGCACGCCAATAGAATCTTTACTCCTTATTTATGCACGGAAGTTGGCTCAGCACGATATTAGTCGAAAATGTCAATAAAATTGAATTTTCCAGGACGATTCTATCGCATTGCAATGCATATAGCACGCCAATAGAATCTTTACTCCTTATTTATGCACGGAAGTTGGCTCAGCACGATATTAGTCGAAAATGTCAATAAAATTGAATTTTCCAGGACGATTCTATCGCATTGCAATGCATATAGCACGCCAATAGAATCTTTACTCCTTATTTATGCACGGAAGTTGGCTCAGCACGATATTAGTCGAAAATGTCAATAAAATTGAATTTTCCAGGACGATTCTATCGCATTGCAATGCATATAGCACGCCAATAGAATCTTTACTCCTTATTTATGCACGGAAGTTGGCTCAGCACGATATTAGTCGAAAATGTCAATAAAATTGAATTTTCCAGGACGATTCTATCGCATTGCAATGCATATAGCACGCCAATAGAATCTTTACTCCTTATTTATGCACGGAAGTTGGCTCAGCACGATATTAGTCGAAAATGTCAATAAAATTGAATTTTCCAGGACGATTCTATCGCATTGCAATGCATATAGCACGCCAATAGAATCTTTACTCCTTATTTATGCACGGAAGTTGGCTCAGCACGATATTAGTCGAAAATGTCAATAAAATTGAATTTTCCAGGACGATTCTATCGCATTGCAATGCATATAGCACGCCAATAGAATCTTTACTCCTTATTTATGCACGGAAGTTGGCTCAGCACGATATTAGTCGAAAATGTCAATAAAATTGAATTTTCCAGGACGATTCTATCGCATTGCAATGCATATAGCACGCCAATAGAATCTTTACTCCTTATTTATGCACGGAAGTTGGCTCAGCACGATATTAGTCGAAAATGTCAATAAAATTGAATTTTCCAGCAAGATTCTATAGCATTGCAATGCCTATAGCATGCCAATTGAATCTTTCCTCCTGATTTATGGAAGAAAGTTAGCTCACTACGATATTAGTCGAAAATGTGAATAAAATTGAATTTTCCAACCACATTCTATATCATTGCAATGGCTATAGCACGCCAAATGTATCTTTCCTCCTTATTTATGCAAGAAAGGTAGCGCACCACGATATTAGACGAAAATGTCAATAAAATTGAATTTTCCAGCCGGATTCTACAGCATTTCAGCGGGTATAACACGCCAATAGAATCTTTCCTCCTTATTTATGCAAGATAGTTAGCTCTCCACGTTATTTGTCAAAAATGTACAAGAAATTGAGCTTTCCAGCCAGATTCCACTGCATTGCAGTGGCTATAGCACTCCAGAAGGATCTATCCACCTTACCAAGGGAAGGAAGTTAGCTAAATACGATATTAGCAGAAAATAACAATAAAATTGAATTTTCCAGGACGATTCGATAGCATTACAGTGCCTATAGCACGCCAATAGAATCTTTCATCCTTATTTATGTAAGGAAGTTGGCTCACCACGATATCAGTGGAAAATGTCAATAGAATTGAATTTTCCAGCAAGATTCTTTGGCATTGCGACGGCAATGGCGCGCCAATCGAATATTTCCGCCTTATTTACGCAAAAAAGATAGCTCACCACGATATTAGTGGAAAATGTCAATAAAATTGAATCTGCCAGGCACATTCCTTATCATTGCAATGACTATAGCACGCAAAAAGAAAATTTCCACCTTATTTATGCAAGAAAGGCAGCGCACCAGAATATTATTCGAAAATGTCAATAGAATTGAATTTTCCGGCCGGATTCTATAGCATTGCAATGGTTATAGCTTGCCAATATACTCTTTCCTCTTTGTTTATGCAAGAAACCTAGCTCACCACGATATTAGTTGAAAATGTAAAAAAAATTGTATTTTTTCAGCCAGATTCTGCAGCATTGCAATGGCAATGGCACGCCAATGGAATCTTTCCTCCTTACTTATGGAAGAAAGTAAGCTCACCACCATATTTGTCAAAAATGTCAATAAAATTGAATTTTCCCGACAGATACTTCTGCATTGCGGTGGCTGCAGCACTCCAAAAGGGTTTTTCCACCATACGTATGCAAGGAAGGTATAGCTCACCACGGCATAGGTCGAAAATGTCAATAAAATTGAATTTTCCAGGACGATTCTATCGCATTGCAATGCCTATAGCACGCCAATAGAATCTTTCGTCCTTATTTATGCAAGAAAGCTAGCTCCCCACGATATTAATCGAAAATGTCAATAAAATTGAATTTTCCAACAACATTCTATATCATTGCAATGTCTATAGTACGCCAATAGAATCTAAACTCTTTATTTACGCAAGAAAGGTAGGGCGCACCGATATTAGTCGATACTGTCAATAAAACTGAACTATCCAGCCAGATTGCAGTGCATTGCAATGGCTATAGCACGCCAATAGTGTCTTTCCTCCTTATTTATGCAAGATAGTTAGCTCTCCACGATATTTGTCAAAAATGTCAATAAAATTGAATTTTCCAGCAAGGTTCTATTGCAGTGCAATGCCTATAGCATACCAACAGAATCTTTCCTCCTTATTTATGCAAGGAAGTTGGCGCATCACGACATTAGTCGAAAATGTCAATAAAATTGATTTTTCGAGCAAGATTCTATGGCATTGCAATACCTATAGCATACCAACAGGATCTTTCCTCCTGATTTATGGGAAAAAGTTAGATCACTACGATATTAGTCGAAAATGACAATAAAACTGAATTTTCCAACCACATTCTATATCATTGCAATGGCTATAGCACGCAAAAAGAATCTTTCCTCCTTATTTATGCAAGAAAGGTTGCGCACCACGATATTAGACGAAAATGTGAATAAAATTGAATTTTCCAACAACATTCTATATCATTGCAACGTCTATAGCACGCCAATAGAATCTAAACTCTTTATTTACGCAAGAAAGATGGCGCACATCGATATTAGTCGATACTGTCAATAAAATTGAACTTTCCAGCCAGATTTCAGTGCATTCCAATGGCTATAGCACGCCAATATTATCTTTCCTCCTTATTTATGCAAGAGAGTTAGCTCTCCGCGATATTTGTCAAAAATGTCAATAAAATTGAGCTTTCCAGCCAGATTCCACTGCATTGCAATGGCTATAGCACTGCAGGAGCATCTATCCACCTTACTTAGGGAAGGAAGTTGGCTCACCACGATATTAGTAGAGAATGACAATAAAATTAAATTTTCCAGGACGATTCGATTGCATTGCAGTGCCTATAGCTCGCCAATAGAATCTTTCCTCCGTATTTATGCACGGAAGCTGGCTCAGCACGATATTAGTCGAAAATGTCAATAAAATTGAATTTTCCAGCAAGATTCTATGGCATTGCAATGCCTATTGCATGCCAACTGAATCTTTCCTCCTGATGTATGCAAGAAAGTAAGCTCATCTCGATATTAGTCGAAAATGTCAATAAAATTGAATATGCCAAGCACACTCTATATCATTGCAAAGGCTATAGCAGGCCAGTAGAATCTTTCCCCCTTATCTATGCAAGAAGGACAGCTCACCACAATATTAGTGGAAGATGTCAATAAAATTGAATTCTCCAGCCAGGTTCGACAGCACTTGAGCGACTATAGCACGCAAACAGAATCTTTCCTCCTTATTTCTGCAAGAAAGGTAGCTCACCACGATATTAGTCGAAAATGTCAGTAAATTAGAATTTTCTTGCATGATTCTATAGCATTGCAATGCCTATAGCATGCCAGCAGTGCCTTCCCTCCTGGTTTATGCAAGAAAGATAGCTCACCACCATATTAGTCGAAAATGTCTATAAAATTGAATTTTCCATCCAGATTCTATAGCATTGCAATGGCAATAGCACGCCAATAGAATGTTTTCTCCTTATTTATGGAAGAAAGTTAGCTCACCACGATATTTGTCAAAAATGACAATAAAATTGAATTTTTCAGACAGATACTTCTGCATTGCGGTGGCTGCAGCACTCCAAAAGGATTTTTCCTCCTTACGTATGCAAGCAAGATAGCTCACCACGGTATAGGTCGAAAATGTCAATAAAATTGAATTTTCCTGGACGATTCTACAGCATTGCAATGCCTATAGCATACCAACAGAATCTTTACTCCTGATTTATGGAAGAAAGTGAACTCACCACAATATTAGTCGAAAATGACAATAAAATTGAATTTTCCAGCCAGATTCTACAGCATTGAAACGGCTATAGTACGCCAAAAGTATCTTTCCTGCATAATTTTGCAAGGAAGCTAGCTCACCACGATATCAGTTGAAAAAGTCAAAAAATTGAGTTTTCCAGCACGGTTCTATAGCAGTGCAGTGCCTATAGCATACCAACAGAATCTTTCCTCCTTATTTATGCAAGAAAGGTAGCGCAGCACGATATTAGACGAAAATGTCAATGAAATTGAATTTTCCAGCCGGATTCTACAGCATTTCAGCGGGTATAACACGCCAATAGAATCCTTCCTCCTTAATCATGCGAGAAAGTTAGCTCACCACGATATTAGTCAAAAATGTCTATAAAATTGAATTTTCCGGACAGATACTTCTGCATTGCGGTGGCTGCAGCACTCCAAAAGGATTTTTCCACCTTACGTATGCAAGAAAGATAGCTCACCACGGTATAGGTCGAAAATCTCAATAAAATTGAATTTTCCAGGACGATTCTATCGCATTGCAATGCCTATAGCACGCCAATAGAATCTTTCCTCCGTATTTATGCACGGAAGCTGGCTCAGCACGATATTAGTCGAAAATGTCAATAAAATTGAATTTTTCGGCCAGATTCTATAGCATTGCAATGGCAATAGCACGCCAATAGAATGTTTCATCCTTATTTATGGAAGAAAGATGCTCACCACGGTATTAGTCAAAAATGTCAATAAAATTGTATTTTCCAGACAGATTTTAATGCATTGCGGTGGCTATAGCACTCCAAAAGGATTTTTCCTCCTTACGTATGCAAGGAAGATAGCTCACAGCGGTATTAGTCGAAAATGTATTTAAAATTGAATTTCCCAGCCAGATTCTACAGCATTGCAATGGCTATAGTACGCCAAAAGGATCTTTCCTCCATAATTATGCAAGGAAGATAGCTCACCACGATATTAGTCGAAAATGTCAAAAAATTGAATTTTCCAGCAAGGTTCTATAGCAGTGCAATGCCTATAGTATACCAACAGAATCTTTCCTCCTTATTTATGCAAGGAATTTGGCGCATCACGACATTAGTCGAAAATGTCAATAAAAGTGATTTTTCGAGCTAGATTCTATGGCATTGCAATTCCTATAGCATACCAACAGGATCTTTCCTTCTGATTTATGGGAAAAAGTTAGATCACTACGATATTAGTCGAAAATGACAATAAAACTGAATTTTCCAACCACATTCTATATCATTGAAATGGCTATAGCACGCCAAAAGAATCTTTCCTGCTTATTTATGCAAGGAAGGTAGCGCACCACGATATTAGACGAAAATGTCAATAAAATTGAATTTTCCAGCCGGATTCTACAGCATTTCAGCGGGTATAACACGCCAATAGAATCCTTCCTGCTTATTCATGCGAGAAAGTTAGCTCACCACGATATTAGTCAAAAATGTCAATAAAATTGAATTTTACGGACAGATACTTCTGCATTGCGGTGGCTGCAGCACTCCAAAAGAATTTTTCCACCTTACGTATGCAAGGAAGATAGCTCACCACGGTATGGGTGGAAAATGTCAACAAAATTGTATTTTCCAGGACGATTCTATCGCATTGCAATGCCTATAGCACGCCAATAGAATCTTTCCTCCTAATTTATGGAAGAAAGCTAGCTCCCCACGATATTAATCGAAAATGCCAATAAAATTGAATTTTCCAACAACATTCTAAATCATTGAAATGTGTATTGCACCCCAATAGAGTCTTAACTCTTTATTTATGCAAGAAAGATAGCCCACCACGAAATTAGTCGATACTGTCAAAAAATTGAACTTTCCAGCCAGATTCAAGTGCACCGCAATGGCTATAGCACGCCAATAAAACCTTTCCTCCTTATTTATGCAAGAAAATTAGCTCACCACGATATTAGTCGATACAATCAATAAAATTGAGTTTTACAGCCAGATTCTAGGGCATTGCAATGGCTATAGCACTCCAGAAGCATCTTTCCCCCCTGCTTAGGGAATAAAGTTAGCTCACCACGATATTAGTAGAAAATAGCAATAAAATTGAATTTTCCAGGACGATTCGATAGCATTGCAGTGCCTATAGCACGCCAATAGAATCTTTCATCCCTATTTATGTAAGGAAGTTGGCTCACCACGATATCAGTGGAAAATGTCAATAGAATTGGAATTTCGAGCATGAATCTTTGGCATTGCAACGGCAATAGCACGCCAATCGAATATTTCCGCCTTATTTAAGAAAAAAGGTAGCTCACCACGATATTAGTGGAAAATGTCAATAAAATTGAATCTGCCAGGAACATTCCTTATCAATGCAATGGCTATAGCACGCAAATAGAAAATTTCCTCCATATTTATGAAAGAAAGGTAGCGCACCAAGAATTTCGAGCATGAATCTTTGGCATTGCAACGGCAATAGCACGCCAATCGAATATTTCCGCCTTATTTAAGAAAAAAGGTAGCTCACCACGATATTAGTGGAAAATGTCAATAAAATTGAATCTGCCAGGAACATTCCTTATCAATGCAATGGCTATAGCACGCAAATAGAAAATTTCCTCCATATTTATGAAAGAAAGGTAGCGCACCACAATCTTATTCGAAAATGTCAATAAAATTGAATTTTACGGCCAGA
>NW_016929324.1:0-525 GCF_001483705.2 Eufriesea mexicana
AGCATACTAGAGAACAGTAGACCGCAGGAATCCACGGCGCTTCAGTGTAAAGCCCAAAAGTCAGAGACACCCTACCCTAATACAAGCAAATCTAACCTAACCAAACGTAAGCAAACTCTACATAGCGCGACGATCTAACCTAACCAAACGTAAGCAAACTCTTCATAGCGCGACGCGGCCACTGTTTCTGGCATCCCCAGTGCAAACTAGAGCATATTACATCAAAGCAGAGCGCAAAAATCGAGCGAATAGCAGTATAAAGCAAGAAACTCAAAGCTGCCCTAGCGTAACCCAACAAAACGTAGCATAACATGAAGTATCCTAACAACACCTAACCGCCCTTCACTACTATTGCTGGAATACCAGGGCCAAGCAGAACATACTACAAAACAGTAGATCACAGAGAACAGCGGCGCTGTAGTGTATGGCACAGAAGTAGCGAATACCCAAGCTAACACATCATATCCAACCCAACCTTCCGTAGAATAACTCTGCATAAGGTGACGAAACCACAATTGCTGCCTT
>NW_016929325.1:0-437 GCF_001483705.2 Eufriesea mexicana
CCGTGGAGCCAAGCAAAGCATATTAGAGCACATTAGAGCGCAGAAATCCAACGAATAGTATTGTACAGCACAAAAGTCAAAGTAGCATATCCTAACCTTGCCAGACGGAACATATACAATCGTAGCCTATCTCAACCTAACATGACGAAACCAGTATTGCTGGCCTCCCAAGAGCCCAGCAGAGAATATTTGAAGACAGTGGAGCGCAGTATTCCGCGGACAGATGTGCGTAGCACAAACGTCTAATCCATCCCATCCTAACCTCACCAAACGTAACATAAGTAAACGTAGCATGACACGCCCTAACGTGTCGAGACCACTATTGCCACCACTATTGCCGGCGTCGACAGAGCGAAGCAGAATATACAAGAGCAGAGTAGAGCGCAGAAGTCCTTCGCATTGCACTGTATAGCACAATGTGAATGCCAATCCCATCC
>NW_016929326.1:0-584 GCF_001483705.2 Eufriesea mexicana
AGGGTAAATGTTATTGGCGTGCTATAGCCATTGCATTTCTATAGTATCTAGATGGAAAATTCAGTTTTATTGACATTTTCGAATAATATGGTGGTGAGCTAACTTTCATGTATAAACAAGGAGGAAAGATTCTATTGGCGTGCTATAGCTATTGCAATGACATTGAATGAGGTTGGAGATTTCAAATTTATTGACATTTTCGACTAATATCGTGGTGAGCTATCTTTCTGGCCTAAATAAGGAGGAGAGACTCAATTGGCGTGCTATAGTCGTTGCAATGCTATAGAATCTGGATGGGAAATTCAATTTCATCGACATTTTCGACTAATATCGCGGTGAGATATCTTTCTCGCTTAAATAAGGAGAAGAGATTCAATTGGCGTGCTATAGCAAGGCACTTCAATGCTATAGAATCTGGCAGGAAAATACAATTTTATTGATATCTTCGACTAATATCGTTGTGAGCTAACTTTTTTGAAATAATAAGTAGGGTACATTCTATTGGCCTGCTATAGCCATTGTATTTCTATAGTATATGCCCGGAAAATTCAATTTTATTGCCGTTTTCGACCAATATCGTGGTG
>NW_016929327.1:0-917 GCF_001483705.2 Eufriesea mexicana
CATACATCCATCCATCCACACATCCATCCATCCATACATCCATTCTTCCATACATCTATGCATGCATACAACCACCCATCCATATTTCCATTGATCCATACATCCATCCACCCATACATCCATCCACCAATACATCCATACAACCATACATTCATACATACATCAATACATACATCCATCCATCCATACATACATATATCCATTCACTCATACATACGTACATCAATACCTTCTTACATCCAAACATACATACATCAGTACATCCATACATCCGTACATCCATACATCCATACATCCAAAGGTACATACAAATATACATCCATTCATCCGTCCATCCATACATGCATCCATCCATACATCCATCAATCCATACATTCATGCATACATCAACACATACATCCATCCATCCATAGATCCATCTATTCATAAATACATCCTTCCAAACATCCATCCATCCTTCCATACTTCCATTCCTCCATACTTCCATCCATCCATACATCCTCCCATTAATTCATCGATCGTCCCATACATCCATCCATTCATACATCCATCAACCGACTCATCCATCCATCCATACGTCCATCCATCCATCGATACATACATCCATACACACATCCATACATCCATCCATCCATAAATAGAACCATCCATACGTCCATACATCCATATATCCACCAACTCGTACTTCCATCCTTCGATATATCAATCGATACATACATCCATACATATATACATCCATACATCCATACATCCGTACATCCGTCCATCCATACCGCAACCCATCCATACATTCATCCAACCATACCGCCATCCATCCACACATCCATCCATGCACACATACATCCATCCATACGTCCATTCTTCCATACATACATCCATGCACAAATCCACCCATTCATACATCCATGGATCCATAA
>NW_016929328.1:0-487 GCF_001483705.2 Eufriesea mexicana
TTATGTTAGGTTAGGATAACTTCTACTTTTGTGCTATTCGCTACATTGCGATGTATTCCTGCGTTAATCTGCTCCCTAGTACATTCGGCTTACCTCTGTGAAGGCCAGCAATAGTGGTCTTGTTCTGTTGGGTTGGGATATGTTACGTTAGATTATGTTAAGATTTGATATGTTAGGACAGGATAATGAGACTTTTGTGGTATACACTCCTGTTCGGTAGATTCCTACGCTCTACTCTGATATGGTATGCTCTGCTTGGCTCTGTGGTAGCCAGAAATAGAGTCATCGGCACGTTATGTAGAAATAGGGTACGTTTGGTTAGGCTATGTTAGCTTTGGTTAGGTTCGGGTTTCGTCGACCTTTGTGCTATACTCTGCGATTCTACGGATTTCTGCGCTCTACTCTGATATGGTATGCTCCGCTTGGCCCTCTGGAGGACAGCAATACTGCGTGCGGCACGATAGGTGGAGCTAGATTACTTTCGGTA
>NW_016929329.1:0-1483 GCF_001483705.2 Eufriesea mexicana
TAGGATATCTACGGCTTTGTGCTGTACACTGCAATGCGGTGGACTTCAGCTCTCTGCTGTGCTACAGCATATTCTGCTTGGCACTTGGGAGGCCGGTAGTAGTGGTTGCTGCACGTTAGGTTGGGTATTGATACGTTGGATTATATTCGGTTAGGTGAAGTTTAAATAGGGTAGCTTCGACTTTCGCGCTATAAATTGTTATTCGATGGATTTTTGTGATCTACTGTGTTCTACTACATACTGCTTGGCTATGTGGAGGCCAGTAGCAGTGGTCGTGGCAAGCGAAGCTGTGTTATGCTGCGTTTGTGTAGGTTAAGCTTTGTCATGTAATGTTAGAATATCTACAGTTTTTTTGCTATTCACTACAATGCGATGGATTTCTGCGCAGTGCTGCGCCCCAATACATGCGGCTTGTCTCTGTGGGCATCATCAATAGTGGCCTCGTCATGTACTATGTTGCGCTAGGTTATGTTACTTTTGGCAATGTTGGGGTAGGCTATCTTGACTTTTGTGCTATACACTACTATTCGGAGGGTTCATGAGCTCCACGTTGCTCTACTACACGACTTATCGACTCTGGGGATTCGAGCAGTAGCGGTTGCTGCACGCTAGGTTCAGTTAGGTTACGTTTGGATATGTTAGCTTTGGTTACGCTTGGTAAGGATAGCTTTGACTTTCGTGCTATACACTGTTATCCGGTGGATCTCTGTGATCTACTGCGCTCTACTATATTCTCCTTGGCTCCGGCGATACCAGAAGCAGTGGTCGTGGAATGTCGTGTTGAGTTATGCTTCGTTCGGTTAGGTTAAGTTAGGTCAGGTAAGGTTGGGATATCTTCCACTTTTGTGCTATACACTGCTAGTCTGTGGATTTCTGCGCTCTACGTTACTCTACTATACTCATGGGAAGGCCAGAACTTGTGATCGCAATACGTTGTGATGAGTTCGGTTACGTTCGGTTGTGATTCGATTGGTCATTTTGGGATAGGATGCCTTTGACTTTTGTGCTATACAGAGCAATGCGTGGATTTCTGCTCTCTGCTGTGCCCTGGTATATCCTCCACGGCTCTTCGGACAGCAGGACTATTTTTCTAGGCACGTTAGTTTGAGTTATGCTACATTCGCTTATGTCACTTTTGGCCTTGTTAGGACAGAATATAGTTGACTTTCGTGTCGTGCACTGCTTTTCGGTAGATCCATACTCTCTCCTGCGCCCTAATGTATCCCGCTTGTCACTGGAGTGGCCAGTATGTGTGGTCGCGACACGTTAGGTTGAGTTAGGTTTGGTCGGGAATGCATGATTGGGGTATCTTCGACTTATGTGCTATACACAGAAATGCGGTGGATTCCTGCGCTGTACTGTGCTCTGGCATACTCTGCTTGGCTGTGTGGAAGCCAGAAATAGTGGTCTCGGTTCGTTGTGCATAGTTACGCTACGTCTGGTTAGGTTACGTTGGCTTGGGATAGGCTTGGATAGCTTCGGT
>NW_016929330.1:0-2368 GCF_001483705.2 Eufriesea mexicana
TGTATGGATGTATGGACGTATGGGTGTATGGACGGATGGAAGTATGGATGGATGGATGTATGGGTGGATGGCTGTATGGATGGACCTGTGTATGCATGGATGTATGTATGTATGTTTGTATGGATGTATTTATGTATGGATGTATGGATGTATGGATGGATATATGTATGGATCGATGGATGTATGGATGGGTGGATGTATAGTTGGATGGATGTATGGAAGGATGTATGTACGGATGGATGAATGTATGAATGTACGGATGGATGAATGTATGGATGGATGGGTATATGGATGTATGGATGTATGAACGAATGGATGTATGGTTGGACGGATGTACGGATGGATGTATGCATGGATGTATGGATATATGGATCTATGGATGTGTGTGTGGATGAATGGTTGGGTGGATGGACGGAAGAATGAATGAATGGATGGGTGGATGAACGGATGCGTGGATGCGTGGATGGGTGTATGCATGAATGGATGGATTGATGGATGTATGGATGGATGGATGTATGGGTGGTTGAATGTATGGATGGATGGATGTATGGATGTATGTATGGATGTTTGTATGGTTGTATGTATGAATGTATGCATGGATGTGAGTATGGATGTATGTATGGTTGTACGCAAGGATATATGTATGGGTGTTTGTATGGATGTATGTATGGTGTATGTATGGATGTATGTAAGGATGTATGTGTGGATGTATGTATGTTTGAATGTATGGGTGTCTGTATGGGTGTATGTATTGATGTATGTATGGTTGTATGGATAGATGGAAGGATGGGTTTGTGGATTGATGTACGGATGGATGTATGTATGGATGAATGGTTGTATGGATGGATGGATGTATGGAAGGATTGAGGCATGGATGGACGGATGTATATATGTATGGACGTATGGGTGTATGGATTGATGGATGTGTGGATGGATGGATGTATGGATGGATGGCTGTATGTATGTAAGGATGAATGGATCGATGGATGTGTGGATGGCTGGATGTTTGGATGGATGGATGTATGGAAGCATGGATGTGTGTATGGATGTATGTATGGATGGATGGCTGTATGGTTGGGTGGAAGTGTGGATGGATTGAGGTATGGATGGACGGATGTACGGATGTATGGATGTATGGATGTGTATATGTATGGATGTATGGATGGATGGAGGTATGTTTGGATGTTTGAATGGGTGTATGTATATATGTTTGTATGGACGTATGGAAGGATGTATGTATGGATGAATGGATGTATGGATGTATGTATGTTTGGATGTTTGAATGGGTGTATGCATATATGTTTGTAAGGACGTATGGAAGGATGTATGTATGGATGTATGGATGGATGGATGTGCAGAAAGGTGGACGTATGGATGGACTTATGTATGGATGAATTTAGGTACAGATGCATTGAGGTATGAATGGACGGATGTGTGGATGTATGGATGTATGTATGGATGGGTGGATGGATGTATGGGTGGATTGCGGTGTGGATGGATGTATGTATGTATGAATGGTTGTATGGATGGTTGGATGTTTGGATGGATTGAGGTATGGATGGACGGATGTACGGATGTATGGATGTATGGATGTGTATATGTATGGATGTATGGATGGATGGAGGTATCGGTGGATGGTCGTACGAATGGATGGATTTATGGATATACGGATGGTGGATGTATGGATGTATGGGTGTATGGATGGATGGATGTATGGATGTATGTATGTTTGGATGTTTGAATGGGTGTATGCATATATGTTTGTAAGGACGTATGGAAGGATGTATGTATGGATGTATGGATGGATGGATGTGCAGAAAGGTGGACGTATGGATGGACTTATGTATGGATGAATTTAGGTACAGATGCATTGAGGTATGAATGGACGGATGTGTGGATGTATGGATGTATGTATGGATGGGTGGATGGATGTATGGGTGGATTGCGGTGAGGATGGATGTATGTATGTATGAATGGTTGTATGGATGGTTGGATGTTTGGATGGATTGTGGTATGGATGGCCCGATTTACGGATGTATCGATGTATGGTTGGACGGATGTACGGATGGATGGATGCATGGATGTATAGATGTTTGTATCTATGGATGTGTGCGCGGATGAATGGTTGAGTGGATGGACGGAAGAATGAATGAATGAATGTGTGGATGAGCGGATGCGTGTATGCGTGGATGGGTGTATGAATGAATGGATGGTTGTATGGATGGATGGATGGATGGATATATGTATAGATGTTTGTATGGTTGTTTGTTTGGATGTATGCATGGATGTATGTTTTGATGAATGCATGCGTGTATGTATGGATCTGTGTATTAATGTGAGCATGGATGCATGGATGGATTGATGGATT
>NW_016929331.1:0-517 GCF_001483705.2 Eufriesea mexicana
TTTCTTCCATAAATAAGGAGGAAAGATTCTATTGGCGTGCTATAGCCATTGCAATGCTATAGAGTCACGCAGGAAAACTCAATTTTATTGACATTTTCGACTAATATCGTGGTGAAGTTACTTTCTTGCATAAATAAGGAGGAAGAGGACAGATTCTATTGGCGTGCTACAGCCATTTCAATGCTATAGAAACAGGCTGGAAAATCCAATTTTATAGGCATTTTCGTCTAATATCGTGGTGAGCTGACTTGCTTCCATGTTTAGGTGGAAAGATTCTATTGTCGTGCTATAGCCAATGCAATGCTATAGAATCTGGCTGGAAAATTCAATTTTATTGTGATTTTCCGCTAATATCGTGGTGAGCTAATTTTCTTGCATAAATAAGGAGGAAAGATTCTATTGGCGTGCTATCGCAATTGCAGAGGTACAGAATCAGTCCGGAAAATTCAATTTCATTTACATTTTCATCTAATATCGTGGCCAGCTAATTTTCTTGCATAAATAAGGAGGAAAGATT
>NW_016929332.1:0-558 GCF_001483705.2 Eufriesea mexicana
GTTTCAGCTTGGCTCTGGGAAGGAGAGCAATGGTGGTCGCGGCACGTTAGATTTAGTTATGTTACGTTCGGTTATGTTACGTTTGGTTTGGTTAGGAGATGATAGGTCTGACTTCAGTACCACAGTCCGCTATTAGGTGGATCCCTGCGCCCTATAGTGCTCTAATATTAACAGCTTGGCTATGGGAAGGCATGCAATGGTGCTCTCGGCCCGCTACGTTGAGTCACGTTACGCTCGGTTAGGTTGGGTTAGGCTAAGTTTTGTTGGCATTACTTCAGCTTTTGTGATGTACACTGCTATTCGGTGCATTTCTGCGCTCTGCTGTGCTCTAGGGTGCCCAGCTTGGCTCCGTGGAGGCCAGCAATTGCGGTGGTGGCATGGCACAACAGCTTTAGTCATGTTACGTTTGGTTATGTTACGATTGGATTGGTTGGGTGAAGGTAGGTTTGGCTTTTCGTCCTATAGTCTGCAATTAGGTGGATTTCTGGGACCAAAAGTACTCTAATATCTTCAGCTTGGCCGTGGGAAGGCCAGCAATAGCGTTCTCGGCACGTTACG
>NW_016929333.1:0-338 GCF_001483705.2 Eufriesea mexicana
ACGAAACCAGGTAGAAGAGTGTAGAAATATGTATGTGTCATAACGTTATTTATTGAGTTATTAGCGAATGATCTCCAGTTGCGTCGCTTCTGACCGACCGAAAGGGACGATCCGAGTCGTATCGTTTCCAACTGACCGAAGGGGACGAACGCCAGTCGTGTCGGTCCGTACCGACTGAACGGACGATCTCCGCTCCGTCGATGCTAACAACAAAATATTGCTACGGAAATTCAACTGACGAGTAGGAAAGGAATTTTGACGTGAGAATAAGATTTTTCATATCTAATGAAAGTAAGTGTATATGTGAAAAAATTCGAAAATTGAGAAATTAATGAAAA
>NW_016929334.1:0-535 GCF_001483705.2 Eufriesea mexicana
CATGACTCTACATAGCGTGCCGGGACCACTATTGCTGGCCTTTCAGGGCCAAGCTGAAAATACGAAGGTACTGTAGGGAACAGAAATCCACCTAGTAGGAGACTACAGCACTAAGGTCAAAGCCATCTCCTCCAGATATAAGCAACCGTAACATACGCAAACGTAACCCTATTCAACCTAACGTTGCGCAAACAGTATTGCTGGCCTCCCCAGAGTCGAGCGGAACACGTTAGTGGAGAGAGGAACGCAGAAAGCCATAGCATCGCAGTGTATATCTGAAATGTAGAAGCTCCCCAAGCCTAACCCAAACAGAACATAGGCAAACATAGCCTGGCCATACTTATCGTGCCGAGACAGCCGTAGCTGCCCACCTCAGATCCAAGCAGAGCATACTAAGGCTCAGTAGATCACAGAAATCCACCGAATAGCTGTGTACAGCAGAATAGTTAAAGCTATCCTGGTCAAACACAGTCCGGCGCAACAAAGCCCAACGTAACCTGGCCCATAATAACTAGCCTAGTCCTCTATTGCTGAC
>NW_016929335.1:0-581 GCF_001483705.2 Eufriesea mexicana
ACATTCATACATCCATTCGTCCATAGATCCATACATCCGTACATCCATACATATAGACATCCACACATACTTACATCCGTACATCCATGCATACCCCCATACACTTACCCATACATACATCAATAGATACATACGTAAATGCATCCATACACACATCCATGCATGCACCCATCTATACATCCATCCTTACATTCATCCATACAAGCATCCATACATACATCCATTCTTCACCATTCACCAATCCATTCGTCTACACACACGTCCACACATCCATGCCTCCGTACATCCATATATCCTTACATACATACATCCATGCATACATTCATCCGTACATCCATAACGCAAATACGGCCATACATTCATACATCCATTCATACAAACGTCCATACATTAATACATCCATGCATCCATACATTCTTCCATCCATACATCTATCGATCCATACATCCATCCATCCATACATCCATACATCCACACATCCACACATCCACAAATCCATCCATCCATGCACTGTTCCGTCCATACGTACATACATACATACGTCCATTCATACATCCATACATCCATGCATACACCCATAC
>NW_016929336.1:0-538 GCF_001483705.2 Eufriesea mexicana
GCATACATCCATCCGTACATCAATCCTTCCATACATCCATAGATCGATACATCCATACATCCATCCATCCATACATCCATCCATCCATATATCCATCCATCCATCCATCCATCCATCCAAACATCCATCCATCCATACATGCACCCATCAATACATCGGTCGCTCCATACATCCATCCACCCATACATCAACCCACCAATCCATACAACCATATATACATCAACACATGCACCCATACATACACCCATACACTCAACCATACATACATCCATACATACACCCGTACGTTAGCCCTTCCATACAGGCATCCATACACCCATCCATTCATCCACCCATCCATAAATCCATCTAACCATACATCCATTCTTCCATACATGCATACATATATACATCCATACACACATACATCAAATCCATACATCTATCCGTCCATACATCCATCTAACGATACAGCCATCCATCCATACAACCACACATGCATCAATGCATACACCCTTACATGCACCCATACATTCAACCAAACATACACCCATACATA
>NW_016929337.1:0-748 GCF_001483705.2 Eufriesea mexicana
AACATCCATACATACTTCCATGCATACATCCATGCATACATCCATGCATACATCCATACATTCGTGCATACACCCATACACTCAACCGTACATTCATCCATACTAGCATCCATACATACATCCATACATAGATATATTCATACATCCGTGCATCCGTACATCCGTGCATCCGTACATCCGTACATCCGTTCATCCATACCTCAATCCATCGATACATCCATCCATCCATCCAACCATTGAAACATACATACATCCATTCATACATCCATCTTTACATACATCTATCCATCCATACATCCACCCATCCATACATCCATCGAACCATACATCCATCCATCCATACAAGTACCCATTCATACACCCATCGATCCATACATCTATCGATCCATACATCCACCCATCCATACATTAATACATCCACACATCCATAAATCCATCCATCCATACATCCCTACAACCATACATACATCCATACATATATCCATACATACATCCATACATACATCCACACATACATGCAACCATACATCCGTCCACTGATACATCCAGCCATCCATACATCCATACGGATGTACATACATACATCCATTCATCCGTACATCCTTACATTCGTACATCCATACATTCGTTCATCCATACATACATACATCCACACATGCATACATCCACACGTACGTCTATACAATCATACGTCCCTCCATCTACCCATCCATAAATCCATTCATCCACCAATCCATAAATCCATCCA
>NW_016929338.1:0-838 GCF_001483705.2 Eufriesea mexicana
CCTAGCCAAACGTAACACATCCAAACGAAGCCCAACTCATCCTTATATGGCCAGACCACAGCTACTGGAATCCACAGAGACAAGCAGAATGTACTAGAGCACAGTAGAGCGCAGAAACCACCGGATTGCGTTGAACGGCACTTAGGCTGTAGATATGCTATCCTAACGTAGCCTAACTAAACCTAACCGAACATAGCATTACTCAACATGACGTGACGCGACCAATGTTCCTGGCCAACCTCAGAGCCATGCAGAGTGTAGTACAGCGCAGTAGATCACAGGAACACACGGAATAGAGTAGTAATACACAAAGGTCATAGTAGCCTATACTAACCTATCCAAATGTAACATATCCAAACGTAACCTAATTCAACCTAACACGACTAGACAATGATTGCTAACCCCACAGAGACAGGCAGAGTGTACTAGAGCACAGTAGTGCGCATATATCCACCGCCTTGCAGGGAACGGCACAAAGGTCGAAGATATCCTAACATAACCTGACCTAACCTAACCTAAACGAACGTAGCGTAACTCAAAGGAGCGTGCGGTGGCCGCTGCTGCCGGACTCCCCAGGGCCAAGCAGAAAAGAGAAGGGCACAGCAGATCACAGGAAGCCACCGGATAATAGTGTATGGCACGATAGTCGAAGCAATTAAGACAAAACGTAGCCGAACGTAACCTAATCAAGCGTAGCATAACACGGCGTATCATGCCGCGACCACTACCGCTGGCCGGCCTAGTCCAAGCGGAATGCAGCACAGCGCAGTAGATCATAGAAATACACCGGACAACAGTGTATGGCACGAATGTCGAAGATATCCTAACCAAACTTATC
>NW_016929339.1:0-585 GCF_001483705.2 Eufriesea mexicana
GTTTGCAACCTTTCTTGCATAAGTATGGAGTAAATATTCTATCGGCGTGCTATAGGCTCTGCAATGCTATAGAAGCCGGCAGGAAAGTTCAATTTTATTGACAGTTTCGACTAATATCGCGGCGAGCTACCGTTCTTGCCTAAATAAGCAGTGTAGATTCTATTCTCGTGCAATAGACGTTGCTATGATATAGAATGTGGTTTGAAAATTTAATTTTATTGGCATTTTCGACTACTACCTTGGTGAGCAAACTTTCTTGTATAAACATGTGGGAAAGATTCTATTGACGTGTTATTGGCTTTGCAATACTATAGAATCTGGATGGAAAGTTCAATTTTATTGACAGTTTTGAATAATATCGTGCTGAGCTACCTTTTTTGCCTAAATAAGGAGGAAAGATACTTTTAGCGTGCTGTAGCCATTGTAATGATATTCAATGTGGTTGTAAAAATCAATTTTAGTGACATTTACGACTTACATCTTGGTGTGCTATCTTTTTTGCACAAATAATGAGGAGAGATACTCCTGGCGTGCTATAGGCATCGCAATGCTATAGACTCGTCCTGGAAAATTCAATATTATTGT
>NW_016929340.1:0-491 GCF_001483705.2 Eufriesea mexicana
TGTGCCATACTATACTCTGCTCCACTCTGGGGAGGCCAGCGGTAGTGGTCATGACACGATAGGTTGTGCTAGGCATCGTTCGGTAATGGTATGATTGGTCAGGTTAAAATAGGATAGCTTTGACTTTTGTGCTGTACAACGCTGCTCGGAGGATTTCTACGCTCTGCATTGCTCTGCTGTACTCTGCTCGGCTATAGGGAGGCCAGTAACAGTGCTCTGGGCACCTTAGGTTGAGACAGGTTACGTTTGTTTGTATTAGGTTCGGATATGTTATTACAGTATACAATATACTTTTGAGCAGTAGACTGTTTATCGGAGGATTTCTACGTTCTGCATTGCTCTACTCTACTCTGCTCGACTCCGGAGGGGTTGGAAACAGTTGCCTCGGCGTGTCGGGTTGAGTTATGCTGCGTTTGGTTAGGCTACATTGGCCTGGGTTAGGTTTGGATAGCATTGCCATTCGTGGTAAAAACTGGTTTTCGGTGGATTTC
>NW_016929341.1:0-469 GCF_001483705.2 Eufriesea mexicana
TGGATGGATGGAAGGATGGACAGTTGTATGGATGTATGGACACATGGATTTATGGATCGGTGGATGGACGAATGGATGGATGGATGGATGTATGGGTGGGTGGTTGTCTGGCTGGATGGATGTATGGAAGGATGTATGTATGTATGGATGTATATATGTATGTGTGTATGGATTGATGGATGTATGGTTGGATGGACGTATGGTGGATGTATTTAAGAAGGTATGGATGTATGGACGAATGGATGTATGTATGTATGGATGTATGGATTTAAGAAGGTATGGATGTATGCATGTATGGATGTATGGATGTATGGACGTATGGATGTGCGAATGTACGGATGTAGGGATGTAAGTATTTATGGATGGACGGATGGATGTGGGGATGTATGGATGTATGGATGTATGCATGTATGTATGTATGGAAGTACGAATGTATGGACGTACGAATGTAAGGATATACGGATGTATG
>NW_016929342.1:0-487 GCF_001483705.2 Eufriesea mexicana
GCTATAGAATCTGGCTGGAAATTTAAATTTTATTGACATTTTCGTCATATATTGTGGTGAGTTTACTTGCTTGCTTAACTAAGGAGGAACGATTCTATTGGTGTGCTATAGGCATTGCATGCTATAGAATCCTCCTGGAAAGTAAAATTTTATTGACATTTTCGACTAATATATTTGTGAGCTAACTTTCGTGCATAAATAAGTGGGAGAGATTCTATTGGCGTGCTATAGGCATTGCAATGCTCTGGAATCTGGTAGGAAAATTCAATTTTATTGACATTTTCGACTGACGTCGAGGTGAGCAAACTTTCTTGCGTAAATAAGGAGGAAAGATTCAATTCACTTGCAGCAATGCTATAGAATCTGGCTGGAAAGTTCAATTTTATTTCCATTTTCGACTAATATTGTGTTGAGTTTACTTGCATGCATAAATAAGGAGGAAGGAATCTGTTGACGTGCTATAGGCATTGCAATGCTGTAGAATCTG
>NW_016929343.1:0-536 GCF_001483705.2 Eufriesea mexicana
AATCCACCGAATAGCAGTGTGTAGCGCAAAGGTCGAAGCTATCGGTGCCGAACCTAATTAAACTTAACGTAACCAAACATAACATAACCCAACGTGACTGGACCAGAATTGCTGACTTCCACGGAGCTAGCCAGAATATACTAGAGCACTGTAGAGCGCAGAAATCCACCGCACAGTAATGTATATCACGAAAGTCAAAGCTATGCAAGCCTAACGTAAAAGAACTTGACCTAACCAATCATAGCATAAATGAGCGTAACGTGCCGAAACCACAATTGCTGGCCTCCTCAGCGCCAAGCAGAGCATATTAGAGCCGACTGGAGCGCAGAAATCCACCGAATAGCAGTCCATAGAACAGAAGTCAAAGATATCCTTCCTTACACTATGCTAACCTATCCCGGACAAATGTAAGATAACACAGCCAGACGTGCCGAGCACACTATTGTTACCCAGAGCCAAGCAGAGCATTTTAGAGCACAGTATAGCGAAGGAGTCCAACGAGCAGCAGTGTATAGCACAAAAGTGGTTGCTATCCC
>NW_016929344.1:0-212 GCF_001483705.2 Eufriesea mexicana
CTACAGCATGCCAAAAGAATCTTTCCACCTGATTTATGGAAGAAAGTTATCTCACCACGATATTAGTCAAAAATGTCAATAAAATTGAATTTTCATGCCAGATTCTACAGCATTGCAATGGCTATAGCAGGCCAAAAGGGTCTTTCCTTCATGCTTATGCCAGGAAGCTAGCTCACCACGATATTAGTCGAAAATGTCAATAAAATTGAATT
>NW_016929345.1:0-329 GCF_001483705.2 Eufriesea mexicana
CCGATATTAGTCGAACTTGTCAATATAATTATATTTTGCAGCCAGATTCTGTTGCAGTGTAGCTTCTGTTGCCCGCCAATGGAATTTTTCCACCCTATTTACGCTAGAAAGTTAGTTCACCACGACAATAGTCGTATATGTGAATAAAATTGAAATTGCCGGACATATTCTATAGCATTGCGATGGCTATTGCGCGCCAATAGAGCCTTTCCTACTTATCTATGCAACGAAGTTAGCTCACCACGATATTAAGCGAAAATGTCAATAAAATTAAATTTTCCAGCCAGATTCTGCAGCATTGCAATGGGAGTAGCACGACAATAGAATCT
>NW_016929345.1:459-783 GCF_001483705.2 Eufriesea mexicana
CTCCTTATTTATGCAATAAATATATCTCACCACGATATTAGCCGAAAATGTCAATAAAATTAAATTTTCCAGCCAGATTATATAGCACTGCAATGGCAATAGCACGCCAACAGTATTCTTCCTCCTTATATATGCAAGGAGGTCAGCTCACCACGATATTGCCCGAAAATGTCAATAAAATTGAATTTTCCTGCCAGATTCTATACCTTTGCTATGGCTATAGCACGCCAATAGATTAATTCGTCCATATTAATACAAGAGAGTTAGCTCACCACGATATCATTCGAAAATGTCAATAAAATTGGATTTTCCAGCCAGTTTCTA
>NW_016929346.1:0-1858 GCF_001483705.2 Eufriesea mexicana
GAGCACAGTACAGCGTAGAAGCCGACCCAATTGCAGTGTACATAACAAAAGTTAAAGCAATCCCAACCAAACTTAGCAAAGCCCAACATAACCGAACGTATCGTGACACAACGTAACGGGCCGAGACCACTATTTCTGGCATCCCCATAGCCAAGCTGAAAGCATTAGAGCACTGTGGGGAGGCAGACATCCTCCTAACAGCACACCACAGCACTAAAGTCAAAGCTATCCCCTCCTTTCCTATCCAACCTTAACATAACCAAACATAGGCTAACTCCACCTAACGTGCCGCGGCAGCGACTGCTGGCCTCCCCAGTGCCAAGCAGAATACATTAGCGGAAAGTAGGGCGCAGAAATGCACAGAATCGCATTGTATATCAGAAGAGACAAGGATGCCCAAACCTAACCCAAACCAACCGAACATAGCCAAACATAGCCTAACTCAACCTGGCGTGCCGAGACCGCTATTGCTGCACTCCACACAGCCATGCAGGGAATACTAGAGCTCAGTAGAGCGCAGAAATGCACCGAATGGTAGTGTACAGCACAGAAGTTAAAGGCATCCTGACAAAAGGTGGCCAAACCCAACCTGACCGAACGTAACGTGACTCAACATAACGTGCATAGACCACTATTGCTGGCTTACACAGAGCCAAGCGGAAAGCATTAGCGACCTGCGAGGCGCAGGAATCCACCTAATAGCAGACTATCGCACTTAAGCCAAAGCTACCCTCTCCTAACCTAACCAATCGTAACATAACCAAACGTAACATAACTCAGCCAATAGTGCCGCGTCCACGATTGCTGGCCTCCATCGAGCGAAGCGGAACTCACTAGTGGAGAGAAGAACGCAGAAATCCAGAGAAGCGCAGTGTATATCAGAAACGTCAAAGCTACCCAAGCCTAACCCAAACCAACAGAACATATTCAAACATAGCCTGTCTTTACCTAACGTATGGAGACGACAATTGCTGCCATCCAAAGAGCCTAGCAGGAAATACTGGAGCACAGAAAGGCGCAGAAGTGCTCCGAATAGCAGTGCACTGCACAAACGATAAAGCAATCCTGACCAACCATAGCACAACCCAGCCTAAGAAGTAGCATGACTGAACATAAAGAGCCGGAACTACCCTTGCTAGCCTTGCCAGAGCCATGCTGAAAATATTAGATCACTGTAGGGCGCAGAGATCCACCTAGTAGCTGAATATAGCACTAAAGTCAGACCTATCCTCTACTAACCTAATCATACCTAACATAACCAAACATATCCTAACTCAACCTAACGTGCCGCGAACACTATTGCTAGCCACCCAGAGCCAAGAAGAACACGATAGTGGAGAGTAGAAGGCAGAAATCCATATAACCGCAGTGTATACCAGGCAATTCGAAGCTATCCAAACCTAAGCCAAAGAAGCAGGACGTAGACACACATAGCTTAACTCAATCTAACGTGCCGAGACCGCTATTGCTGTCATCTCCAGAGCCAAGCAGGACATGCTAGAGCACCATAGAGCGCACAAAAAGCCGAATTGCAGTGTACAGTACAAAATTTGTGGATATCCTAACCAAACTTATCACAACCCAGCCTAACCGATCGTAGCCTGTCTCAGCATGATGCGCCGAGATCACTATTCATGGCCTTGCCAGAGCCAAGCTGAAAATATTAGAGCACTGCACTGCGCAGGAATCCACTTAATAGCGGACTGAAGCACTAAAGTCAAGCTATCCTCTCCAAACTTAACTAAACTTAACATAGACTAACGTAACATACCTCACCCAAACGTGTTGCGACCGTTATTGCTGGCCTCCCCAGAGCCAAGGAGGACACATTACTGGAAAGTAGAACGCAGAAATCCAT
>NW_016929347.1:0-711 GCF_001483705.2 Eufriesea mexicana
AGGTTGAGACACATTACGTACGGCTCTGTTACGGTCGGTTACCTTAGGGCAGGATAGTATTGACTTTTTTGTTATAAACCGACATTCGGTGGATTTGTGCGCTCTACGCTGCTCTTATATGTTCCGCTTGTCTCTGAGGAGGCCAGCAATAGTGGTCTCGCTACGATAGGTTAAGCCATGTTACGTTTGTTTATACTACGTTTGGATAATTTACGATAGGATAGAGTTGACTTGTGTGCCATGCACTGCTCCTAGGTGGGTCCTTGCGCTCCACGTAGATCTAGAATACTCAGCTGGGCACTGGGGTGGCCAGTAATAGTAGGCCCGACATGATAGGTTGAGTTACGTCTTTCGGTTATGTTACGTTTGGTTAGGTTAGGACAAGATAACTTTGTCTTTTACGCTGTACACTTCTATTCGGTGGATTTCTGCGCTCATCGTTACTCTACTATTCTCTACAAGGCTATGGGGAGACAAGAAGTGGTGGACGTGGCACGTTTGTTTGAGTTATGTTACGTTTGGATTTGCCAGTGTGGGTTAAGCTTGGTTAAGATTACTTTGACGTTTGCGTTATACACTGATATACGGTGACTTCTGCGCTCTACTGCGCTCTAGCATATTCTGCTTGGCTATGAGGGCAACAGTAGAATTGCTCTCGGCACATTAGGCTGAGCTAGTTTGCGTTTGGCTATGTAACGTTTGGTTAAGTTA
>NW_016929348.1:0-948 GCF_001483705.2 Eufriesea mexicana
CAACTGCTACAGTGCTGTTTTGGTGGACGCACCAGCTACCGTACTGGGAATTCTATATATCTTGAGCCATAAACGTATGATACACTGATTATTCCCGAATTACAGTTAATTACAAGTTATCTGTGAACTATTTATCCCAAAGGCTGAGGTAATGTCGTGATGGTTGATCTTATTCCTCTTTCGTCAATTTTTAATACCTGGAGCAGTAATCCGCCAGACACTTGTCATTCTAGAATGCTATGGAATGGAACATTATCAACGAACAGGTTAATCGAACGACTACTGGACTCCGTTGATGGATGTACCAAGCTCTGTAGTGTCCATTGTAAATATCTGTAGCCATAACCGTACTATAGGTTGACAACCACAGAATTCCAGTTGAACTGAAGTTTTCAATGAAAGATTAGTCCAATGGATTTGGTATTGTGTTGATGGTCGTAGATAGCCCTGTTTCGTCAGTTGTTCAAATATAGAGCAACAAATGGTCAGTATTTTGTCATTCTAGTGTTGCAAAATGACCCACATTACCACTGTACCGATTAATCCACTGGCTACTGTGCTCCATTGGTGGAAGTACTGTGCACCGCACTGTCAGCAACAAATACCTCTAACCTTAACCAAACTTTACATTGATTATTCCATACTCGTTTTGTAATTTACATCATCAGTGATCAAGTTAGTCCACCTGTTAAAGTACTGTCATCATGGGTGTATTCAGTACTCTTTCGTGAATTGTTAATGCCTCGAGCGATAATGGGTCAGTCCTTTGCCATTCTGGAATTGCAAGAGGATTTATATCATCAGAGAACGGATTATTCGGACGGCAACGGTACTGCTATGAAATGTACTCAGTGCCGTTATGTCAATTGTTAACATCTCGAACTCTAACGGATACGTTTTTCGTCTTTATAGATATGCCATAGAATATACATCATCATTGTACATGTT
>NW_016929349.1:0-311 GCF_001483705.2 Eufriesea mexicana
AGCCAAACGTAGTGTAACTCAACCTAACTTGCGGCGACCAAACCGCTGGCCTACCGAGAGTCGGGCAGAGTATAGTAGAGCAATGTAGGGTGCAGAAATCCACAGAATTGCCGTGTATAGCACAAAAATCAGAGCCACGCGAACCAAACATAGCCGAACATAACTGTAGCCAAACGTAACCTAGCTAAACCAAACGAGTAACGGTCACTGTTGCTGGCCTCCACACAGTATGTAGCCAAACGTAACCCAGCTAAACCAAACGAGTAACGGTCACTGTTGCTGGCCTCCACACAGTCAAGCAGATGCTGGTA
>NW_016929350.1:0-1197 GCF_001483705.2 Eufriesea mexicana
TATGCAAGAAAGTTAGCTCACCATGATGATAGTCGAAAGTGTGAATAAATTTGAATTTTCCAAGCACATTCTATATCAACGCAATGGCTATGGCACGGCAATAGAATTATTGCTCCTTCTTTATGCAAGAATGGTGGCCCACCACGATATTAGTGTAAAACGTCAGTTAAATTGAATTTTCCTGCCAGAGTCCATTGCATTGCAAAGGCCATAGCACGCCAATAGTACCTTTCCCCCTTACTTACGCAAGGAAGCTAGCTCACCACGATATTAGTCGAACATGTCAACAAAGTTGTACTTTCCAGCCACAAACTATATCATTGCAATGGCAATAGCGTTCAAAAAGCATCTTTCCTCCGTACTTGCGCAAGGAAGATAGATCACCACGATATTAGTCGATAATGTCAACAACATTGAACTTTCCACCCAGATTCTATAGCATTGCGACGGTTATAGCATACCAATTGAATCTTTCCTCCTAATTTAAGCAAGAAAGTTAGCTCACCACAATATTAGTCGGAAATGTCAATAAAATTGAATTTACCAGCCAGATTCTACAGCATTGCAATTGATATAGCACGCCAAAAGTATCTTTCCTCCTTAATACTTACGCAAGGAAGTTAGCTCACCACGATATTAGTCGAAAATGTGAATAAAATTGTATTTTCCTTCTAGGTTCTGCAGCATTGCAATGCCAATAGCACGCCAACAGAATATTTCCTCCTTATTTATGCAGGAAAGATTGCTCGCCACGATATTTGTCGAAAATGTCTTTAATATTGTATTTTCCAGCCAGATACTTTTGCAATGCAATGGCTATAGAGCGCCCATAGAATCTACCATCCTTATTTATGCAAGAAAGTTAGCTCACCACGATATTAGTTGAAAATGTCAATGAAATTGAACTTTCCAGCCAGATTCTATAACACTGCGAAGGCTATAGCACGCGAATTGAATCTCTCCTCCTTATTTATGCAAGAAAGTTAGCTCACCACGGTATTAGTCGACAACGTCATTAAATTTTAATTTTCCAACCACATTCTATCTCACTGCAATGGCTATAGCACGCTAATAGTATCTTACCTCCTTATTTATGCAAGAAAGTCAACTCACCGCGATATTACTAGAATATGCCAATAAAATTGAATTTTCCAGGAAGATTCTATAGCGTTGCGATGGTAATAGCACACCAAGAGA
>NW_016929351.1:0-2707 GCF_001483705.2 Eufriesea mexicana
ATGTGGAGGCGGGCGATAAAGTCCGCACCACGTTATTTTCGGGTGGGCCACGTTTGGTTATGTAAGGTTAGGCTAAGTTAGATTAGGATTGCTTTGACTTTCGTGCTATACACTGCGATTCGTTGGATTTCTGCACTCGACTATGCTCTACTATATTCTGTTTGGCCCTGGGGAGGCCAGCAGCAGCCGCGGCACGTTATGCTGAGTTAGGTTACGTTTGATTGGTTTATGTTATTTTATGTTTGGCTAGGATGCCTTCGCCTTCCCTGCAATGCACTACTATCGGGCGGCTTCCTCTGATTTGCTGTGCTCTACTGGATTCTGCTTGGCTCCGTAGAATGTGGCAGCATGGCTCGCGGCACGCTCCGATGAGTTACGCTACGTTCAGTTAGGTTATGTTATGTCAGGTTATGTCAGCATATCTTTCACCTTTGTGCTTTTAACTGCAATACGCAGGATTTTTGCGAACTGCTGTACTCTAGTGCGCTCTACTTTTCCCTGTCGATGTCAGCAAATAGCTGTCTCGTCATGTTAGGTTGAGCGAGGTTACGTTTGGGTATGCTAAGTTTGGCTAGCTTAAGATAGGCTACACTGACTTTTGTGCTATACAATGCTATTCCGTGGTTTTCTGCTCTCTAATGTGCTTTAATATGCTCTGCTTGCTGTGGGGTGGCCAGGAACAGTGGTCGCTGCACGTTATGTTGAGCTATGCTACTTTACTTTGGTTAGGTTAGGTCTGGTTATGCGAGGATATCTACGTCTTTTGTGCTCTTCACTGCAAGGCGCTGGATTTCTGCTTGCTAATGTGCTATAATATGCCGTGCTTGGCCTTGGGATTGCCAGTAGCAGTGGTCTCTGCATGTTAGGTTCAGTAGTGTTACGTATCGATAGGTTAGTTTAGGAAGGCTAGGTTAGGGTTTCTTTGACTTTTGTGCTGTAAACTGCGTTTCGATGGATTTCCGCGCTCTACAGTGCTCTACCATACTCTGCTCGACCATGGCCAGGCGAGCAGTGTTGGTCCTGGCATTTCAGGTTGGGATAGATTACGCGTGGTTAGGTTATGTTAGGATAAGATTGTTTAGTACACGTTAGACTTTCGTACTATACACTGTTGTTCGGTGGATTTTGGTGGTCTTCTGTGTTCTGGAAGACTCTGCACGGCTTAGGGGATGCCAGGTGCAGTGTTCGCGGCACGTTATGTTGCGATATGCTGCGATCGGCTAGGTTAGGTTAGGTCAGGTTAGCACAGGGTATCATCGACTTTTGTGCTATTCACTGCTATTCGGTGGACTTATTCGCTCTAATGTGCTCTAACATGCTCTGGTTGGCCACGGGAAGCCAGCAATATTGGTCGCGTCACGTTATGTTTTGTTACACTACGTTCGGGTAGGATGTGTTAGGCAATGTTTGTTCAGGGTACGTTTGACTTTCGTGCCATAAAATTCAATGCGCTGGATATATACGCTCTGTTGTGCTCTAGTATGTTCTGCTTGCCTCTGTTGTTGCCAGGAACAGTGGCCTCGTACGTTAGTTTGACCTATGTTACGTTCAGGTATGTCAAGTTTGGTGAGGTTAGGATGTGTTAGTACAGACTTTTGCGCTATGCACTGCTATCCGCGGATTTCTGCGCTCTACTGCGTTCTAATATTTTCTGCTTGGCTCTGGGTAGGCCAGCGACAGTGATCTCGGTTCGTTAGGTCGATTTATATTACGTTCGATTATGTTAGGTTTGGAATGATTATGTCAGGGCATCTTCGCCTTTTGTGCTGTTCAATGCAATGCGATGGGTTTCTGCGCACTAATGTGCTCCGGTGCATACTGCTTGCCTCTGTGGAGGCCAACAATAATGGTCTCGTAATGTTACATCGAGCCAGGCTACGTTTGAATATGTCACGTTTGGCTAGTATGGGCTGGCTTCTTTGACTTTTGTGCTATACACAGCAATGCGGTGGATTCCTGCGCCCTGCTGTGCTCCAGTATATTCTGCTTGGACTTGTGGAGATAAGCAGTGGCCGCCTCGGCACGTTACATTGTGTTACGCTGCGCTTGGATATGTTACGTTTGGTGAGGTTAGGATAGGAAGGGTTAGGCTATTGTGCTATACTCTGCTATCCTCGAATTTCTGCTATCTACTGTTCGTCAATGTGCTCTGGTTGTCTCTGCGTTGGCCAGTAATAGTGGTCTTGGCGCGTTTGGTTGAGTTCGGTTACATATCTTTGGGTTAGGTTAGGAAGGATTCGTTAGGGTTTCTTTGACCTTTGTGCTATAAACTTCTATTCGCAGGATACCTGCGTTCTAATGTGACCTAATATGCTCTGCCTGGCTCTATGGTGGCCAGTGATAGCGGTCTTGGCACGCTAGGTTGTGCTAGGTTACGTAACGTTGGATGTACTTAGGATGGTTTGGTTACGATTTCTTTGACTTTTGTGCTACACACTGCTACACGGTGCATTTCCGCACTCTACATAGCTCCACTCTACTCCGCTCGACTATCGGGAGGCGAGCATTGGTTGTCGTGGCATGTTAGTTTGAGTTAGGTTACGTTTGGTTCCATTAGGCTAGGTTATGTTCGGTTTGGATAGCTCTGACTTTCGTACCATACCCTGTTACGTGGTGGGCTCCTGTGACCTACTGTGCTCTATCATATTGTGCTTGGCTTTGGGGAACACTGGGTCTGTGGTCGCGGCACTTTTTGTTGAGTTATGCT
>NW_016929351.1:3177-7144 GCF_001483705.2 Eufriesea mexicana
ATGTTAGGACAGGCAACTTTGACTTTTGTGCTTTACACTACTATTCGGTGGATTTCTGTGATCTACTGTACTCTACCGCATTCTGCTTTGCTCTACGGAGGCCCGGAGCAGTGGTGGCGGCACGTCGTAATGAGTTATGCTAAGTTCGGTTAGGTTAGATTACGTCTAGTTTTGTTACCATATCAACTGCTTTTTTGCTGTTCATAGAAGTGCGGTGGATTTCTGCCATCGACTGAACTCTAATACATTCTGCTCGTCATTCTCGAGGACGGCAATAGTGGCCTCGTCAAGTTGGGTTTAGATATGTTTCGTTTGGTTGTGTTGACTGTATATATTAGGATAGGATAGTTTCGACTTTTGCGCTATACACTGATATTCGGAGGATTTCTGCGCACTAATGCGTTCTAATCTGCTCCGATGGCTCTGGAGAAGCCGGCAATATTGGTCTCGTCAGATTATGTTTGGTTACACTACGTTTGGACAGGTTCCGTTAGGACGTGTTAGATCAGGGTATGTTTGACTTTTGCGCTGTATGCTGCAATCAGTTGGATTTCCGCGTTCAGCTGCGCTCAAGCATGTTCTGCTTGTTGCGGGTGGGGGGGGGCAATAATAGTAGTCTCGGCACGTTATGCTGAGATATGCTACGTTCGGTTGTGCTTCATTTGGTGAGGTTAGGATAGGGCAGTGTAGACTTTTGTTGTATGCACCGCTATCCACAGTTATCCGCTCTCTACTGTGTTCTAATATCTCCTGCTTGGCAATAGTGGTCTCGGCGCGGCAAGTTTAGTAACGTTACATATGCTCATGTTACATTTGGCAAGGTTAGGACACGGTAACCATGACTTTTGCGCTATACACTACTATTTGTTGGATTTCTTCTGTTCACTTTTCTCTAATATGTTCTTCTTGGCAGTAGGGAGGACAGCCATATTGGGCAAGTCACGTTGTGTTGAGTTGCATTACGTTTGGATGGGTTAGATTAGGGCGGGTTTGGTTAGGGTTCGTTTGACTTATGTGCTATGCACTGATATTCGTAGGAATTCTGCGATCGATTGTGCGCTGCTATATTCAGCTTAGTCCTGGGTAGGCCAGCAATAGTGTTCGCGGTGCGTTAGGTTTTTGTCATGTTATGTTGAGATTGTATATATAAGGATAGGATTGCTTTGACTTTTATGCTATACACTGATATTCGGTGGATTCCTGCCACCCTGTGTGCTCTAGTATGTTCTGTTTGTCTCTCTGGAGGCCAGCAATAGTGGTCTATGCACCACATGTGAGATGTGCTACGATTGGTTATGTTGGTTAGTTGAGGTATGGTTTGGATATCTTTGACTTTATAGGCATATGCTGCAATGCGGTGGATTTCTGCGCTCTACTATGCTTTAGTATACTCTGCTCGGCTCTGGGGAGGCCAGCAGTAGTGGTCGCGACATGTTAGGTTGAGCTATGTTACGGGTCTGTGGGCCAGGTTAGGAAGGTTTGGTCAGCGTTTCTTCGACCTTTGTGGTATACACTGCTATTCGGTGCATTTGCGCGCTGTACATTGTTCTACTACACTCCGCTCGACTCTGGTGAGGTGACAAGTAGTGGCAGTGGCAAGTTGGTGCGAGCTATGTTATTGATTGGTTAGGCTCGGTTTGGCAACGTTTGGCTGGGACTGCTCTGACATTCGTTCCATATAGTGTTATTCGGCGGATTTCTTGCGCCCTACTAAGCTTTCCAACATTTTGCTTGACTCTGGGGAGGCCAGGAGCAGTGTTAGCGTACGTTACGTTGAGCTATGCAGCGATTGTTATGGTAAGGTTAGGTAAGGTTGCATTAGGACATCCGCGGCTTTTGTGTTACTCACTGCAATGCGGTTGATTCCTGCTCTCTTCTGTGCTTAAGTACAATCCGCTTGTCTCTATGGAGGCAGGAAGTTGCGGTCTCGTCGTGTTCTTTATATATAGGTTACGTTTGTATATGTTACGTTTGGCTAGCTTTGGACAGGTTAGTCTAACATTTGCGTTATACACTGCTCTTCGTCGGATATCTGCGCTCTAATATGCTCTAATATGCTTTGCTTGGCCCCAAGGGGACCATTAATAAATGTCGCTGCATGTTATATGGAGCTCGGATTTGGTCGCTTAGTCTAGGAGAGCGGTAGAGTCGGCTTCTGCGCTATGCATTGCTATTCGTTGGATTTCTGCTTCATACTGCACTCTAATATGTTCCGCTTGGATCTGGGGATCCCAGCAGTATATGTCTCATCACGTTATATTTAGTTACACAACATTTGTATAGGTTAGGTTGGGTCAGGTTAGGTTAGAGTATCTTTCACTTTTGTGCTTTGCACTGCAATGCGGTGTATTCTGCGCTCTACTGTACTCTAGTGTAGTCTGCTAGGCTGAGGGGAGGCCAGAAATTGTGGTCGCGTTGCTTTATATTGAGATATGTTTCGTCTGGTTGTGCTTCGATTGACTCTGTTAGGATAAGGTAGTTTTGGCTTTTGTGCTATAAAGTGCAATGCGGCGGATTTCTGCGCTCTACAGTGTTTTAACATATTCTGCTTGGCTCTGTGGAGCCCTAACTGTGGAGTTAGGTTACGTTCGGATAGTATAGGTTAGGTTAAGTTCGGTAGGGATGGCTTTGACTTTCACGCTATAAACTGCTGTTCGGTTGATTTCTGCGCTCGTCTGTGCTCTACTATATTCTGCTTGTCCTTGGGGAGGCCACCAATAGTTGTCGCGGCACGTTATGTCAGAGTAGGCTATACTTGGTTAGGTTCTGTTCGCTTGGGTTGAGTTTCGATACATATGACTTTTGTGCCATACACTGCGGTTCTATTTATTCCTGCGCTCTACTGCCTTCCAGTAAGTTCTGCTCAACTCTGGGGAGACCAGCAATTGTGATCGCGGTACGTTAGTTTGAGTTATGTTACGATTGGTTATGTAATGATTGGATACATTAGGACAGGATTGCATCGACTTTTGTGCTATACACTGCTATTCGGGGGATTTCTGCGCTCTAGCGTGCTCTAGTATGCCCTGCTTGTCTCTGGGAATGTCATAAACGGAGGTTTATGCACGTTGGGTAAAGTTAGGTTACGTTTGGCTCTAATATGTTCGGTTATGTTAGGCCAGGATATGTATGACTCTTGTGCTGTACACTGCCATTCGGTAGGTCTCTGTGCTCTACTGTGATCTAATATTCCATGCATTGCACTGGGAATTCTAGAAATGGAGGCCGTGGCGCGTTAGGCTCTCTTAGGTTCCGTTTGATCAGGTTACGTTTGTTCGGGATTGGTTAGGATATATTTGACCGTCGTGCTGTACACTGCCACCATATGGACCTGTGTGATCTACTGCACTCTATCATATTCAGCTTGCATCTGGGGTAGCCGGCAATAGTGGTCGCGGCACGTTAGGTTTAGTTACCCTACGTTTGGATAGGTTAGGTTAGGCATGGCTAGGTTGGGGTATGTTTGACTTTTGCGCTGTACATTGCTATTTGGCCGCGTTCTGCGCTCTACTGTGATGTACTAGGCACTCCTCGACTCTGGGATGGGGGGGGGGCAGCAATTGCTGTCATGGCACGACAGGCTTTGTTACGCTACGGTTGGTGACGCTGCGTCTGCTTAGGTTAGGACCGGATAGCTGCGTCTTTTGTGTTATACACCGCTATTCGGTGGATCTCTACGCTCAACATTGCTCTACTGTACACCGCTCGCCTCGGGGCCGGCCAGTAATAGTGGTCTCGGCACGTTAGGTTGAGTTAGGCTACGTTCCGTTGGGCTCTATTAGCTTGGGTCAGGTTAGGATAGCTTCCACTTTCGTCGTATAAACTGTTTTTTCGGCAGCCTTCTGCTATATGCTGTGCTCTAGTACGTTCTGCTTGGCTCTGGGGAGGACAGAAATTGTGGCACAGGCGCATAAGGTTACGCTGCGTCAAGTTTGGTTAGGTCAGGTTATGTTTCGTTTGGTTAGGG
>NW_016929352.1:0-873 GCF_001483705.2 Eufriesea mexicana
GCGGGGCCAGGAGTAGCTGTCGCGGCACGTTATGATGAGCTATTCAACGTTCGGTTTGGTTAGGTTAGCTCAGGTTAGGTTAGGTTATCTTCAACTTTAGTCCTATTCGCAGCAATTCTGTGGATTCCTGCGCACCACTGTGCTCCAGTGCATTCCGCTTGTATCCGTGGGGGCCAGCATTTGTGGTCTCGTAATGTCCGGTGTAGTTGGATTGCGCTGCTTATGATACGTCCGGTGAGGTTAGGACGGGATGGTTTAGACTTCTGTGCTATACACTGCTATTCGTGGATAACTGCGCTCTACTGCGTGCCAATGATTTCTGCTTGGCTCTGGTGAGGACAGCAATAGTGGTCTCGGCACGTTAGGCTTGGTTATGTTACATATGTATAGGGTAAGTTATATCAAGCTCGGTCTGTTTATCTTCAACTTTCGTGCTCTACACCGCAATTCGGAGGGTTTCTGCGCTCCAATGTGATCTGATTTGCCCTGCTTGGCTCCAGGAGGCCTGCAATGATGGTCTCGTCGCGTTATGTTGAGTTGCACTACGTTTCGATAGGTTAGGATAGGCCTAGTGAGGTCGGGATATGACCGAATTTTTTGCTACTAGCTGTAATGCGGAGGATTTCTGCGAACAACTGTGCTCTAGTACACTATACACGTCTTTGTGGATGACAGCAGTAGATGTCTCTTCATGTTAGGTTGAGCTAGGTGACGTATGGGTATGTTACGTTTGATTAGGTTAGGAGGGGTTACTATGATATTTGTGCTATTCACTGCTATTCGGTGGATTTCTGTGCTCTAATGAGCTGTAGAACGCTCTGCTTGGCTTTGGGAGGCCAGAAATATTGCACTCGTCACGTTATGTTGAGTTAC
>NW_016929352.1:9240-10167 GCF_001483705.2 Eufriesea mexicana
GCGCTCTCTTGTGCCCTAATAATTTATGCTCGAATCTGGAGAGGACAGCAATGGTGGTCGCGGTGCTTTATGTTTTGTTATGTTACGTTTGGTTGCGTTATGTTCGGACACATAAGGAGAATATAGCTTTGACTTTTGTGGTGCACGCTACTCTTCGGTGGATTTTTGCACCCTAGTGTGCTCTAGTTTGTTCAGCTTGGCTCCGGGGATGCCACAAGTAGTGGTCTCGTCATGATAGGTTGAGTCTGACTACGTCTGGATACGTAATGTTTGGCTCGGTTATGATAGGCTACTTTGCCTTTCGTGCTGTACACTGCTTTTCGGTGGATTCCTGTGATCTACACTGCTCTATTATATTCTGCTTGGCTCTGGGGATGCCAGCAACAGTGGTCGAGGCATGATATGTTGTTGCACGCTTTGTTTCGGTCGGTTAGCTAATGCCATGTACGGTTAGGATATATTTGACTTTTGTGCTATACGCTGCAATGAGTTGGATTTCTGAGCTCTACTGTGCTCTAGTATACTCTGCTTGGCTCTGCGGATGCCAGTAGTAGTGTGCTCGGCGCGATACTTTTTGTTAGGTTACGTTCTGCTATGTTACGTTTGGTTAGGTTAGGACACGATAGACTTGACATTTGTACCGTACATTGCTATTGGGTTTTCTTCTGCTTACTACTGTGCTTTAATTTGTTCTGCTTGGCTCTGTGGGGGGGCCAGCAATTGTGGCCTCGGCATGTTAGGCTGTGTTGGGCTACGTTTGGTTAGGTTACCTCAGCTTGGGTTAGGTACGGACAGCTATGACCTTTGTGCCATACACTTCAATTGTATGGATTTCTGCGCTCTGCAGTCCTCTAATATCCTCTACTCGACTCAGCGGAGGCCATCAATTGTGGTAGCGGTACGTTAGTTTGTGTTATGACGTTATTC
>NW_016929353.1:0-253 GCF_001483705.2 Eufriesea mexicana
ACTGACCTGAACTGACATCATCTCACTGACCTGACCTGACATGACCTGAGCTGACCTAACCTGACCTAACCTGGCCTGACCTGACCTGACCTGACCTGACTGACCTGACCTGACCTGACCGGACCTGACTGACCTGACCTGACCTGACCGGACCTGACTGACCTGACCTGACCTGACTGACCTGACCTGCCCTGGCCTGACCTGGTCTACCCTTACCAGACTTGACGTGACCTGACATGACCTGACATGGCCT
>NW_016929354.1:0-521 GCF_001483705.2 Eufriesea mexicana
TCAGACGTAACCTAACCTAACCCGTCCAGGTCTGGCCTGGCATGACCTGGCCTGGCCTGGCGTGACCTCACCTGACCAGACCTGACCTAATCTGACCTAACGAAACCTAGCCTAACCTAACCTAACCTAACATAACCCAACCAATCTTAACCTAACCTAACATATCCTAACCCAACCCAACCAATCCTAGCCTATCGTAATCATGGCTAACCTAACCTAACATAACATAACCTGTCCTGACCTGACCTGACCGTACCTGACATTAGCTGAACTGACCTGACATTGACCTGACATGCCCCGACCTGACCTGACATCACCTGACACGACCTGGAATGGCCTGACCTGACCTGACCTGAGCGGAACTGACCCGTCATGACCTGACCCGACATGACCTGAACTGACCTGGCCGGACCTGACCTGACCTGACCTGACCTGACCTGACCTGACCAGACCTGACTTAATCTGACCTAACCTATCCTAACCTAACCTAACCTATCCTAACTTTGTAAAACCTATCCTAG
>NW_016929355.1:0-642 GCF_001483705.2 Eufriesea mexicana
CCATACATACATCCATCCGTATATCCGTCCAACCATACACCCATACATCCATACATCCATACAACCGTAAAGCCGTCCGTCCATAAACCCATCCATCCATACGTACATCATTTCATACATCCATCCATCCACACTTCCTTCATCCACCCATCCATTCATCCACCCACACATCCATACGTCCATACATACACGCACCCATAAATCTATCCACCCAGTCATACATCCATCCATATATCCACCACCCATACATAAATCCATACATAAATACATCCATCCAAACGCCCACTCATCCATTCATACATCCATCCATTCACTCATACATCCATAAATGCATCCATCCATACATACGTCCATCCATATATCCACCCATCCATATATCCATGCATACATCTATACGTGCATCCATACGTTCATCCATACATACATCCATCCATACATACATCCATACATCCGCACATCCATATATCCATAAATGCATCAATCCGTACTTCCATCCATCGATACATCCATCAATCCATACGTCCATAAATATATACATCCATACAACCGTACATCCATACATTCGTACATTAATACATACATACATCCATCCATCCCTGCATACATACATTCCATACATCCATACATCCATGCATCCATACA
>NW_016929356.1:0-516 GCF_001483705.2 Eufriesea mexicana
CTGTACACCGATGTTCAGCGGATCTATTCTTTCTACGTTGCTCTTATATGCTCTGCTTGGCTCCGTGGGTGCCAGAAATAGATTTATGTGCACAATATGTTTAGTTAGGCTACGTTCGGTTTGGTTAGGTTAGGCAGGTTATGTCAGGTTGTCTTCCACTTTTGTGCTATACACTGCAACGCGGTGTGAGACTGAGATCCACTGCGATCAAGTACATTATGACTCGCTATGGCGAGACCAGAAGTGGGGCCCTCTGCACGTTACGCTGTGTTAGGATGCGTTTGGTTACAATACGCTTCGTGTGGTTTGGATTGGATAGCTTTCACTTCTGAGCTATGCAGCACCATTCCGCGGATTTCTGATCTCTACAACGAGTAACTATTCTCTGCTCGAAACTCGGGATGCCAGCAATTGTGGTCGCGGCACGTTAGGTTGTGTAATATGTTCGGATAGCTTAGGTTACGTTGCGTTAGGTTTGGATAACTTTGACTTTCGTGTTATAAACTGTTATTCTGT
>NW_016929357.1:0-443 GCF_001483705.2 Eufriesea mexicana
CAATTTTATTGACATTTTCGACTAATACCGTGGTTAGCTAATTTCGTTGCATGAATAAGGAGGGAAGAGACTATTGGCATGCTATGGCCATTGCAGTGTAATAGAATCTGACTGGAAAATCCAATGTTATTGACATTTTCGAGTAATATCGTGATGAGTTAATTTTCTAGCATAAATAATGTGGAAAGATTATATTGGCATGCTATAGCCATTGCAATGCCATAGAACCTGACTGGAAAATACAATTTGATTGACGTTTTCATCTATTATCGTGATGAACTAATTTTGCTGCGTAAATAAGGAGGAAAGATTCTATTGGCATGGTATAGCCGTTGCAATGCTACAGAATCTGACTGGAAAATTCAACTTTATTGACATTCTCGACTAATACCGTGGTGAGATAATTTTGTTGCATAAATAAGGATGAAAGGTCCTGTTGGCAT
>NW_016929358.1:0-572 GCF_001483705.2 Eufriesea mexicana
CGCGGTGTCATCACTGCGGGCAAGGGCGGGGCACGGCGCAGCACACGCTGGAGGAATGTCCGGCGTGGGCTCGCGATCGCCGGGTGCTTTGTCGCGTGGAGGGACGGGACCCTTCACTCCGTCGTCGTGGCGCGGATGATGGAGAGCAAAGGTGCGTGGCGTGCGGAGGCCTCCTCCTGCGAGGCGGCTATGTTACAGAAGGAGGCCGCGTAGAGAGACCGCGAGCGTAGCGCGTGCTCCTCGCACGTATGGCAGCGGAGGCTGCAAGCGCGACGCCGGTGGGCGGCGTGCGCTGCCGGTTGTGCTAACGCGTTAGACCTCCGCCTTTGCGATCGACCATGTACCTACGGCAGGGGAGACCGTCTCTCTCTCCCGTTGTAGCCAAGGTCAGGGTGACCACGGGCTGGCGTGTGGGGGCCCATCTGTTCGAGAGGCGGTGTTCCGGGCGCGCGGCGTCGCGTGATGGTCGCGCGGCGTCTGCAGGGTATGCGTGTGATGCGGGGCGGTGTTATGCGTGTTCTGTGTGCCTGTAATCGACCCGTCTCGCGCGCATGTAAATGACAGCTTCGGGT
>NW_016929359.1:0-204 GCF_001483705.2 Eufriesea mexicana
GGAGAGTAGAACGCAGAAATCCATTGAAACGCTGTGTACTTCGGAAGTGTCAAAGCTACACAATCCTATCTCAAACAAACAATGCATAACCAAACATAGCCTAACTCAGCCTGACGTGCCGAGACGTATATTGGTTGAACCCCAGGAGCCGCGCAGGTTATACCAGAGCACAGTAGATCTCAGAAGTCCACGGAATAGCAGTGT
>NW_016929360.1:0-476 GCF_001483705.2 Eufriesea mexicana
ACGTTCGGGTATGTTACGTTTGTTGAGGTTAGAAATGATAGCTCAGACATTTGTGCTATATACCTCTAAACGCGGATTTATGCACTCTACTGTGTTCTAATATTTTCCGCTTCGCCCTGGGGACTCCAGCGATAGTGATCACAGCACGTTAGGTTCAGACATGTTACATTCCGTTAGGTTAGGTTATGTCAAGCTCGGCCAGGATATCTTTTACTTTCGTGGTATACTCTGCTGTTCGGGGGATTTCTGCACACGACTGCTCTCTGCTATATTCCGCTTGGCTCCGTGGAAGCCGGCAATAGTCGCGGCACATTATGTTGTGCTAGGCTACGTTTGATTATGCTATGTTAGGTTATGTTTGTTTAGAATGGCTTCGTCTCTCGTGCTATACACTATTATCCGGCTGTTGCCCATGATCTACTGCGTTCTACATTGCTCTGCTTGGCCCTGTGGTGTCGGGCAGCAGTTTTCGCTGC
>NW_016929361.1:0-9122 GCF_001483705.2 Eufriesea mexicana
ACTTTGTGATGTACATTTCTATTTGATGGCTTTCGGCGCTCTACTGCGTTGAACTATACTCTGATCGGCTCTAGGGAGGCCAGCAGCAGCGGTCACAGCACGATCGGTTGTGTTTGGCTACGTTTGGTAATGTTGCGATTGGTCAGGTTTGGATGGGATAGATTTGACTTTTACGATACACACCGATATTCGGCGGATTTCTATTACTACTGTGTTCTAGTATATTCTGCTTGGCTCTGGGGTGGCCAGTAGCATTGGTCTTGGCACGTTAGTCTGAGTTATGTTGCGTTCGGTTATGTTACGTTTGGTTGGGTTAGGACAGTATAGCTTTGACTTTTGGGCTATAAGCTGCTTTACGGTTGATTTCTGCTATGTACAATGCACTACTCTACTCTGCTCGAACCTCGGGACGCCAGCAACAGCGGTCGGGGGACGTTAGTTTGGGTTTTGTTACGTTTGTTTATTTTAGGTTTGGCTATGTTTGGTTAGGATACCTTTGACTTTCGTGCTGTATATAGACGTTCGGTGAATTCCTTCCATCTGCTGTGGTTTAATATGCCCTGCTTTGCTCTGCAGAGGCCAGAAATGGTGGCCGAGGCACATTAGGTATAGTTACGTTACGTTTGTTTCGGTTATGTTAGCATGGGTTAGGTTTGGATAACTTTGGTCTCTCTGCTGTTTACTCCCATTATATTGGTTTCTGCGCTCCACCATCCGTTAATACGTTCTGCTACGCAATGTGAGTGGTTGGAGGCAGCAATGGTGGTCTGGGCATGTTAGGTTTTGTTATGTTACGTTTGGTTATGTTGTGCTTCGTAAGGATAGAATTCGGCAAATTTGACATTTGTGCTATGCACTGACATTCGATGGATTTCTGCTTTCTACTCTGCTGTGATATGTTCTGCTTGGATCAGGAAAGGCAAGCAATAAGTGTCTTGTCTCGTTAGATTCTGTTATTCTGCGTTTGGTTAGGTTAGGTTAGGCCTGGTTTGGATACGATGGCTTTGAATTTTGCGCTATACACTCCTGTCCGGTGGAATTCTGCGCTCTACTGTGATCTACTGTCTCTGCTATACGCTGTGGAGGCCAGAAGTAGTGGCCGCTGCCCAATAGGTATCGTTATGTTACATTTTGTTACGTGAGACTCCTGTTTAATTTGGGATATCTTTGTCTTTTGTGCTCTACACTACCACTTAATGGCCTCTTGCGCTCTACTCTCCTCTAATGTGTCCTACTTGGCTCTTGAGAGGGCAGCATATGTGGTCTCGACACGTCAGGTTGATGTATGATACGTTTGGTTACGTCATGTTTGGTCAGACTAGGATAGGATATCTTTACCCTTTGTGCTGTACACCGCTTTTCGGTTTTTACTTGCGCTCTGCACTGCTGTACCAACATCTGTGTGTCTCTGGGGAGGCAAGCAATGGTGGTCTTTGCACGTTTGGTTGAGTTATGTTACTTTCGGTTTGGTTAGGTTAAGTTAAGTTTGGTTAGGATGGCTTTGACTATTGTGCTATACACTGCTATTCTATGGACGCCTGCGTTACAGTCTTCTCTAATATGCTCTGTTTGGCGCTGTGGAGGCCCGCAATAGTGCTCTCGTCACAATCGGGTAAGTTATGTTACGTTTGTTTAGGTTAGGATGTGGTAACTGTAACTTTTTTGCCATACTCTGCCATTCGGAGGATTTCTGCGCTCTTCTTTGCTCTACTATACTCTGCACGACTCTGCGCAGTCCAGCAATATCGGTCATGGTACGATAGTCTGAGTAAGTTTCCGCTTGGTTAGATTAGGTTAGGTTACGTATGGTTAGGCTGGCTTTCACTTTTGAGGTATACACTGCTGTTAGGAGGATTTCTGCGCTCTGCTGTGCTCTAGTATATTCTGCTTGGCTATGGGGATGCCAGCAGTATCGTTCTCGGCATGTAAGTCCCAGTCGTGCTGCGTCTGGTTGTGTTACGTTTGATTAGGTTAGGACAGTGAAGCTTTCACTTTTGTGCTATACACTCCTATTCGACGGATTTCTACACTTTAGTTTTCTCTAATATGCCCCGTTTTTCGCTGCGGATGCCAGCAATATTGGCCTCGGCAGATTAGGTTAGGTTAGGCTACGTTTGTTTATGGTACGTTTGGGTAAGTTAGAATAGGGTAGCTCTGACTTTTGAGCTATATACTGCTATACGTTGAACTTCTGCGCTCTAGTGGGTTGTAGTTTGTTCTGCTTGGCTCTGTGGAGGACAGCGATGGTGGTATCGGCACGCAAGTTTGAGATATGTTACGCTTGGTTTGGCTAGATTAGGATAGGTTTGGTTGGGTTATCTTTGTCTTTTGTGCTATACACTGGTATGCGTCGGATTTTGGCGCTCTGACATGCTCTAGTATATTCTGCTTGGCTATGGGAATGCCAGCGGTATTGGCCTCGGCACGTTAGATTGAGCTATGTTACGTTTGGTTTGGTTCGGTTTAGTTAGTTTTGGTTAGGATAGATTTGACCTCTGAGTTACACACTGCTATTCGGACGATTTCACCGTTCTACATTGCTCTGCTATACTGTGCTTAGCTCTCGTGATGCCAGCAATGGCGTTCGTGGCACGTCAGTTTGTGTTTCGTAACGTCCGCTTATGTTAGGTTTGGCTAGGTTGGGATATCATAGCTTTGACTTTTGTGTCATACACTGATTCTGCCGCTACTGTGATCTAATATTCTCTGCTATGACGCGGGAGTGATAGTAATTGTGGCCGCGGCCAGTTAGGTTGTGTTAAGTTACGCTCGTTAAGTTAACTATCGTGCTGTACACTGTCATTCTATGGACGTCTGGTCTCTATGCTCCTCTAGTATGCGCTGCTTGGCTATGTGGAGGCCAGCAATAGTGGCCTCGGCACGCTAGGCGGAGTGGGGTCACGTTCGGTTATGTTTCGTTTGGATAGATTAGGAAAACGTAGCTTTGACTTTTGTGCTATAAATTGCTATTCGTTGGATTTCTTCGTTCTACGCTGCTCTATTCTACTCTGCTCGAATCTGAGGAGGCCAGCAATAGTGGACGTGGCACGTTAGGTTAGGTTAGGTTACGTATGGTTAGGATTGTTTGGGTTAGGTTTGCATATGATGGCTTTGACCTTTACGCTACACAATGCTCTCCGTTGAATTTCCGTGCTCTACTGAGCTATAGTATGTTTTGCTTGGCTCTATATTATATTGTTCTACTATACTCTGCTGGACTCTGGGGCGTCCAGTAATACGGATCGCGGCACGTTATGTTGAGTTAGGTTACGTTCGGTTATCTATTTAATGTTAGGATAGGAGAATGAAGCTTTGCCTTTTGTGCGGTACACCATTTTTCGGTGGATTTCTGCGCTCTAGTGTGTACTACTATGCTCTTCACGATCCTGGGTAGGACAGTAATTGTGGTCCCGGCACGGAGTGTTCAGTTAAGGTACGTTCGTCTATGTTACGTTTGGCTATGATAGGAGAGGGTAGCTTTCACTTTTGTTCTACGCACTTCTATTCGGTGGACTTCTGTGCTCTACTATGCTCTAATTCTCTCCACCTGGTTCTTGGGAGGCCAGCAATAGTGTTCCCGCCTCGTTAGGTTTAGTTAGTCCACGATTGTTTAGGTCAGGTTTTGTCAGGTGAAGTTAGGGTACCTTTGACATTGCCGATATTGGCTGCTATGTGGCGGCTTTCTGCGCTCTGCTGTGCTCTATTGTATTCTGCTCGGCCCTGGGGATTCCAGTAGTAGTGGTTTCGGCTCCTTAGCTTATGTTAGGTAACATTTGATTTTATTACGTTTGTATAGGTTATGATCGATTAGCTTCGACTTTTGAGCTACACACTAATTTTCGTTTTATTTCTACGCTCTACATTGTTCTACAATACTCTGCTCTTCTCTGGGCATGGGAGCAATAGTCGTCTCGGCACTACAGTTTGAAATAGACTACGCTTGGTTATGTTACGTTTTGTTAGGGTAGGAGAGCGTAGCTTTGACTTTTGTGCTTCACACTGCAATGTGGTGGACTACCGCGCTCTACTGTGCCCTAGTATATTTTGCTTGGCTCTTGGGAGACCTGCAATGTTGGGCTCGGCACGTTAGGTTGAGATAGACACCGTTTGTTTGTGTTACGCTTGGTAACGTGAGGATAGGATAGCTTTGTCTTTCATGCTATAGGCCGCTATTGGGTGGGTCTATACGCTCTACAGTGCTCTATTGTGCTGTGTTCGGCTATGGGGAAGCCAGTAATAGTGGCCTCGGCGCGATAGGTAGAAATAGGATACATTTGGTCAGAATATGTTTGCGCAGGTTAGGTTTGGATAGCTTCGACTTTTCATCTCTGCACTGCGATTCCATGGATCTCTGCGCTCTACTCTCCTCTATTATGTTCTGCTTGGCTCTGTGGAGACCAGCAATACTTTTCGCGGCAATTTAGGTTGGGGTTGGTTACGATTGGATAGGTTAGGTTTGGTTGGGTTATTTTAGGATTGCTTTATGACATATGTGTCGACACTGATATCCTACGGACTTCTGCGCTCTACTGCGCTGTGTGATATTCTGCTTGTCTCTTCGTAAGCCAGTAATATCTGTCGCAGCACGTTAGGTTTATTTACTGCACGTTTGGCTAGGTTAGGATAGGTCTGATTGGGGTAGGATACCTTTGACTTTTCGGCCGCACTCTTCGACTCGATGAATTTCTCCGCCCTTCTCTCCTCTAATATGTCCTGCTTCGCCCTGGGAAGGCCACAAATAGTGGCCGCGACATGCTATATTGTGCTAGGTTACGTTTGGTTAGCTTATGTAGGCAAGGGTAAGGTTTGGATAGCTTATATTTTTCTGCTATACACAGCGTATATATGGATTTCGGCACACTGCTCTCCTCTAATATTTTCTGCATGGCTGTACGGAGACCAGCAGTGATGGTTGTAGCACGTTAGGTTGAGATAAGTTGCGCTTGGCTCGGCTAAGCTACGATACGTTTTGTTACGATAGCTTTGCCTTCTGCGCCGCGCACTGCTGTTCGGTCAATACCTGTGTACTGCATTGCTCTACTATCATATGCTTGAATCTGGGGAGGCCATCAATAGCGGTTGCGGCACGTTTGGCTGTGGTAGGTTACGCTTTGTTTGGTTAGGTTATGTTTCGTTTGGCCAGGATGGCTGTGACTATTGCGCCATACACTGCTATTCGGTCGATATCTGCGCTGTGCATTGCTGCACTGGCATCTGCTTTTCTCTGGGAGGGCAGCAACTGTGGTCGTGGCACTTTTGATTGAGTCGGGATTCCTTTGGTTATGTTAGGTTAGGTTAAGTTTGGTTAGGATGTCTTTGACTTTCGTGCTGTACACTGCTATTCGGTTGATTACTGCGCTCTACATTTCTCTTCTATGCTCTGTCCCGCTCTCGGGAGGGCAGCAATAGTGGGCGCGGCACGTTATGTAGAGTTAGATTATGTTTGGCTTGGTTAGGATACGTTTCCTTAGGCTAGGGTAGCATTGACTTTTGTGCTACGCAATTCAATTCTATGGACATCTGCGCTCTTCTGTGACCTATCGCAGCCCGCTTGTTTCTGTGGAGGACAGGAATAGTGCTTTCGGCACGTTGGGTTGTGTTATGTTACGTTTGGTTAAGTTAGGTTCGTCTAGGCTTGGATGGGATAGCTTTGACCTTCGTGCTCTACTCAGCTATTCGGTGGATTCCTGCCCTCTAATGTGCTCTACTTTATTCCGCTTTTGCCTCGTGGCGGCCAGCAGTAGTTTTCGCGGCGCCATAGTTTGAGTTACATTACGTTTGGCTACGTAATGTCACGTAGTGTTAGGTGAGGATAGCTCCGACTTTTGTGCTACTCACTACTGTTCTACGAACTTCTGCGCACTCCTTTGCGCTACCACGCTCTGCTTATCTCTGTAGGCGCCAGGAGTACTGCACTCGGCACGTTAAGTTGAGATGTGTTACGCTTGGTTGGGCTATGTTTGTCTACGTTTGGTAAGGATGGCTACGACTTTTGCGCTTTACACCGCTATACGGACGATTTCTGCGTCGTATATTACTCTGCTATAATCTGCTTTGCTCTAGCGAGGTCAGCAGCAGTGGTCCTGGCACGTAAGTTTGGGTTGCTTTACGTCTGCTTATGTTACGTTTGGTTAGGATAGGATGGGATGGCTCGGTCTTTTGTGCCATACACTGAAATTGGGTGGGTTTCTGCGCTCTACTTTGCCCTAATATGCTCTGCTTGGCGCCGGGGACGCCAGCATTGTTGGTCTCGTGACGTTAGGACGAGTTAGGAAACATTTCGTGAGTTTAGGTTATGGCCGGTTATGTTAGGGTATCTTCGACCTTTGTGCTTTACATTTCATTGCGGCAGATACCTGCGCTCCACTGTGCTCTAACGTATCCTGCTTTTCCCTGGGGTGGTCAGCAATAGTGTTCTGGGCAGGTTATGTTGTGTCATGCTACGTTTGGCCTTGTTACGTTCGGTTTTGTTAGGCCAGGGCGGCTTCGAATTTTGTCCCGTGCACTGCTATTCGGTGGACATCAGCGTTCTACTGTGACCCAGCATTCCACACTTTTCTCTGGGAATTCCAGAAATAGTAGCCGCGGCGCGTTAGGTTGCGTTAGGTTAAGCTTGAGTAGGTTAGGTTTGTTTGGCTGTGGTAAGGATATCTTTCACTTTCGTGCTATAAGCTGTTATTAGGTGGAACTATGCGCTCGACTGTGCTCTCCTATACTCTGCTCGCGTCTGGGGAGCCCAGCAATAGTGGTCGCGGCGTGTTACTTTGAGTTGTGTTACGTTTGGTTATGTTACGATTTGTGATGCTTGGAAACGTCGGCTTCAACTTATGTGCTATACACTGTTGTTCGATGTATTTCTTCGCTCTACTGTGCTCTAATACGTTCCGCTTTGCTCTGGTCAGCTCAGTAATAGTGGCCTCGGCACGTTAGGTTGGGTTAGGCTAGGTTGGTTATGTTATGCTTGACAATGTTTGTCTAGGATAGCTATGACTTTTGTGCTATTCACTGCTATTCCGTAGATTTCTGCGCTCTACCATATTCTAATATGCTATGCTTTGCCCTGGGGAGGCCAGAAATAGTGTCCGCGGCGCGTTGGGTTGTGTCATGTTGCGTTTGGTTATGTTACGTTTGGCTAAGCTGGGGTAGCTTTGTTTGTCTTTTGTGCTTTGCACTGCAATGCGTCGTAATTCTCCTCTGTACTGTTCTCTGGTATATTTTGATAAGCTGTGGGGAGGTCAGCGATTGTGGTCTAGGCTCGTTAGGTTCGGTTAGGTTTCATTTGTTTGTGTTATGTGTGGTTTGGTTAGGATTTGATATTTCTTACTTTTGTGGTATAAACCGCCTTTCGGTGTATTTCTGCGCTCCACTGTGATCTCGTGTGCTCTGGTTCGCTCTGGGGCGGCCAGAGGTAGCGGCCGCGGTTCATTAGCTTGAATTGGGTCACGTTTGGTTATGTTATGCTTGCTTGGACCAGATTCGGTTAGCACTGAGCTTTCTGCTATACCCTGCGACATATGAATTTCGCCTCTCTCCAATACGCTAATATGCTCTGCTTGGCTCTGTGGAGGCCAGCAATACCGGCCACAGCAATATATGTTATGATAGATTATGTTTGATTTGGTTTGGCCAGGTTGGGTCTTGTATTGATAGCTTCGACTTTCTTGCTCAACACTGCTATTCTGTGGCCTTCTGCGCTCTACTGTACTCTACCGTACTCTGCTTGTCCCTGGTGATGCCAACGATGGTGCTATCGGCAAGCTAGGTTGCGTTACGTTACGTTTGGTTATGCGAGGCTAGGTTAAGTTTGGTTGGGATTTCTTTGACTTTTGTGCTGTACGCTGCTAATCGGTCGACATCAGCGCCCTGCGTTACGCTACTAGCAACCGCTAGCCTCTGGGGAGGCCAGCAATAGTGGTCGTGGCACGTTAGGTTTAGATAGATTACGCTCGGTTTTGTCAGGTTACGTTGTGTTAGGCTACGATAGCTCTTACTTTTTTGCTACACACTGCTATTGTATGGTCCTCTGCGCTCTTCTGTGCGATATCACACCATGCTTGTCTGCAACCTGCTTGTCTGCGTCGACGCCAGGAGTAGTGTCCCCGGCAGGTTAGGTTGAGTTATGTTACGTTTGGTTAGGTAAGGTTAGGTTAAGTTTGGAAGGATAGATTTGGCTTTTGTGATATTCACTGCTGGTCGGAAGATGTCAGCGTCCTAGGTAGCTATGCTATACACTGCTCGACTCTCGGGTGGGCTGTCATGGGTTTCTCTGCAGGTTAGGTCGTCTTATGTTACGTTTGTGCATGTTATGATTGGTTAAGTTAGGAGAGGATTGCTTCAACGTTTGTGCTTTACACTGATATTCGGTCGATATTTCCGCTCTACTCTGCTCTGGTATGTCCAGCTTGTCTCTGGTCAGCGCAGCAATAGCGGTTTCGGCACGTTGGGTTGAGTTATGTTACGCTTGGTTATGTTAAGGTTGGTTAGGTTAGGAGAGGATAACCTTGTCCTTACTGCTATGGTCTGATATTAGGTGCATTTCTGCTCCCTACAGTGCTTTAATGATTTCAGCTTGGCTCTGGTAATGCCAGCAACTGTGGTCTCGGCACGTTATGTTGAGTTAGGTTACGCTCGGTTAGGTTGGGCTAGCCAATGTTTGGTCAGGATAGCTTTATCTATTGTGCTTTACGCTGCTATTCGATTGATTTCCGTTCTCTTATGTGCTCTAGTATTTCCTGCTTGAACGTGGGGAGGGAAGCAATAGCGGTTTCTGTACGTTAAGTTGAGCTACGCTATGTTTGGTTGTGTTCTGTTGGTTACGTTTGGGCCAGGGTAGCCTCGACTATTCTGATATAAACTGCAGTTCCATGGATACATGCGTTCTACACTCCATTAGTGTGCCCAGCTCGACTCTGTGGAGGCCAACAATAGTAGTCGCGGAATGTTCGGTTAAGTTACATTATGTTCGGCTACGTTAGGAGGGGATAGCTCCGACTTTAGGGCAATTGTCTGCTGTTAGGTGGAATCCTGCGCTCTACAGCGCTCTAATGTTTTCAGCTTGGCTCTGGGGAGGCCAGCAATAGTGGTCTCGGCACGTTATGTTGAGCCAGGTTGGGTTCGGTTTC
>NW_016929362.1:0-2356 GCF_001483705.2 Eufriesea mexicana
ATTAGTCGAAAAGGACAATGAAATTGAATTTTCGAGACAGATTCTAGAGGACTGCAATGGCAACAGCTCGCCAAAAGAATCCTTTCTCCTTATTTATGCAAGAAAGAAAGCTCACCACGATATTAACCGAAAATGTAAGTAAAATTGAATTTTCAGCCAGATTCTATAGCATCGCAATGGCGATAGCACGCAAATAGAATCTTTCCTCCTTATTTATGCAAGAAAGTTAGATCACCACGATATTAGTCGAAAAAGGCAATGAAATTGAATTTTCCAGGCAGATTCTATAACACTGCAATGGCTATAGCGTGCCAATAGAGTCTTTCCACCTTATTTATGCAAGGATGTCAGCTCAACACGGTATTAGTTGAATACGTTAATAAAATTGACTTTTCCATCAAGATACTATAGGATTGCAATGGCTATAGCTGGCCAATAGAATTTTTCCTCCTTGTTTATGCGAGAAACTTACCTCACCACTATATTAGTCGAAAATGTCAATAAAATTGAATTTTCGAGGCAGATTCTATAGCATTGCGATGGCTATAGCACGCCAATAGTATCTTTCCTCCATGTTTATTTAAGAAAGTTAGCTCACCACGATATTAGTCGAAAATGTTAATAAAATTGAATTTCCCAGACAGATTTTATAGAATTGCAATGGCTATAGAACGACAATAGAATCTTACCTCCTTATTTATGCAAGAAAGAAAGCTCACCACGATATTAGCCGAAAATGTAAGTAAAATTGAATTTTCAGCCAGATTCTATAGCATCGCAATGGCGATAGCACGCAAATAGAATCTTTCCTCCTTATTTATGCAAGAAAGTTAGATCACCACGATATTAGTCGAAAAAGGCAATGAAATTGAATTTTCCAGGCAGATTCTATAACACTGCAATGGCTATAGCGTGCCAATAGAGTCTTTCCACCTTATTTATGCAAGGATGTCAGCTCAACACGGTATTAGTTGAATACGTTAATAAAATTGACTTTTCCATCAAGATACTATAGGATTGCAATGGCTATAGCTGGCCAATAGAATTTTTCCTCCTTGTTTATGCGAGAAACTTACCTCACCACTATATTAGTCGAAAATGTCAATAAAATTGAATTTTCGAGGCAGATTCTATAGCATTGCGATGGCTATAGCACGCCAATAGTATCTTTCCTCCATGTTTATTTAAGAAAGTTAGCTCACCACGATATTAGTCGAAAATGCTAATAAAATTGAATTTCCCAGACAGATTTTATAGAATTGCAATGGCTATAGAACGACAATAGAATCTTACTTCCTTATTTATGCAAGAAATAAAGCTCACCACGATATTAGTCGAAAATGTCAATGAAATTGAATTTTCATGCCAGAATCTATAGCATTACAATGGCTACAGCTCGCCAATAATATCTTTCCTCCTTATTTATCCAAGAAAGTTAGCTTAGCTAGATATTAGTCGAAAATGTCAACGCAGTAGAATTCTCGAGCCAGATTCTATAGCATTGCAATGGCTATTGCGCGCAAATAGAATCCATCCTCCTCATTTGTGCAAGAAAGAAAGCTCGCCACGATATTAGTCGAAAATATTAATAAAATTGAATTTTCCGGCCAAATTCTATATCACTTCAATGCCTATAGCACGCCAATAGAATCTTACCTCCTTATTTATGCAAGAAAGTTAGCTCACCAAGATATTAGTCGAAAATGTTAATAGAATTGTATTTTCCAGACAGATTCTATAGAATTGCAATGGCTATAGGACGCCAATTGAATCTTACCTCCTTATTTATGCATGAAAGTTAGCTCACCTCGATATTAGTCGAAAAGGACAATGAAATTGAATTTTCGAGACAGATTCTAGAGGACTGCAATGGCAATAGCACACCAACAGAGTCGTTTCTCCTTATTTACGCAAGAAAGTTAGCTAGCCACGATATTAGCCGAAAATGTCAATAAAATTGAATTTTCCAGGCAGATTCTATAGCATTGCAATGGCTATATCACGCCAATAGTATCTTTCCTCCTTATTTATGCAAGAAACATAGCACACACCGATATTAGTTGAAAATGTCAATCAAGTGGAATTTTCGAGCCAGACTATTGCATTGCAATGGCTGTAGCTGGCCAATAGAATCTTTCTACCTCATTTGTGCAAGAAAGTTACCTCACCACGATATTAGTGGAAAATGTCAATGAAATTGAATTTTCAAGGCAGATTCTATAGCATTGCAATGGCTATAGCACGCCAATAGTATCTTTCCTCCTTATTCATCCAAGATAGTTAGCTCCGCACAATATTAGTCGAAAATGTTAATAAAATTGAATTTCCCAGACAGATTTTATAGAATTGCAATGGC
>NW_016929363.1:0-1091 GCF_001483705.2 Eufriesea mexicana
GTCAAAGATATCCTAGCCTAGCATAAACAAACGTAACATAAGCGGACGTATCGTAATCCAACGTTACGTGCAACGACGGTTATAGCTGTCCTCACGAGAGCTAATCAGATTATAGCGGGGCAACGTAAAACGCTGAAAGTGCCCGAATGGCAGTCTGTAGCTCAAAAGTCACAGGTGTCCTGACCAAGCCTAGCCAAACCTAACCGAAAAAAGAGTAACATAACTCAACCTGAAGGGCATAGAGCGCTATTCCTGGCATCCACAGAGACAAGCACAGTGTGATAGCGTACAGAAGAACGCTGAAGAAGCTGAAGACCGTATGATAGCAGATGGTAGCTCAAAAGTCAAAGCCATCATAGCGTAACGCAACGTAACCAAGCCAAACCTGACGTAATCGGACTCCGCGTAACGTGCAGCGACCACTACTGCTGGCCTCCCGATGGTCGAGCATAGTATAGTGGTGAAATGTAGAACGCTGCGATCTACCGCATAGCACTGTATAGCACAAATGTCATAGCCATACTATCCTAACATAGCCAAACGTAACGTAGCCAAACGCAACCGAACACAGAATAACGTGCCGAGACCAATGCTGCTGGCATCCCCATATCCAAGCAGAATATGCCACAGCGTAGCAGAGCGCAGGAGTCCACCGAATAGCAGCGTATAGAACGCAAGTAAAAGCTACCCTAACCAATCCTAGCCTAACTTAACCTAACCAAACGTAACATAACCCAACCTAACGTGCCACGACCTCTATTGCTCGCACCCTACAGTCGAGCGTAGTATAGCAGAGCAACGCAGAGCGCAGAAATTCACCGAATAACACTGTAAGGCACAAACGTCGAAGCTACCCTAGCATGACACACACAAATGTAATATAACCAAACGCAACCTAACCTAACCTAACTTGCCGAGAACACTATCGCTGGCCGCGGAAGTGCCAAGCAGTATACACTAGAGCACAGTAGAGCGCAGAGTGCTACCAAATAGTAGCATATAGCACAAAAGTCGAAGATATACTGACCTAACTTGACCTAACGTAACCCAACCGAACGTAGAATAACTAATCCTAACGTGCAGAGACCTCT
>NW_016929364.1:0-556 GCF_001483705.2 Eufriesea mexicana
GAATGCGGTTAAAGACAGAGTACTGTACGCGTTGCATGAATATATTCACTTATGATTTGGATTCTGTAACAAATCAGGAATGACAAGGGAAACATCAATTGTCACTCAAGACAGTATCTATTGACAATACAGTAAACAGTACAGAAATTATCACAGCACGGTGGCATTTGAATTTCCCGTTTGCTGGTGCTTTAAATCATACAGCAATCCTAGAATGTCAACAGATCCATTGCCGCTCGGGATATTTGGAATTGACAACAGAGTATTGAGTAAAGCCATCAATGCAGAACTATAGCCACTTTATAAACCTGCCACAGGAATAGTCAGTGAGTAGGTCATTTATGGCTAGAGCTATTTACATTTGAGGGTACGGTATATAGCACATCTACAAACAGTGAACCGAAGCAGTTGTATTAGTCTGTTCACTGATACCCTTACTCCTACAGCAATTTAAGAATGACATGTAACAGGCCCATGATCGCTCGAGACGTTGCCTATTGACAAAACAGTACTGATTACAGCCGTTATTAAAGTACTGCAGCCGTTCGTATAATTT
>NW_016929365.1:0-552 GCF_001483705.2 Eufriesea mexicana
TCTGGCATGTAGATGGCTGTACTTGCCATTGTATTGAAGGCGGTAGGCGATCTATTCACCAAGCTATAGCAGGTAATAAATTTTGAATAGACCAATTCCCTGGCATGAAGATGCCTGTACTGGCCATTGGTTGGAGACGTTAGGCGACATATTCTCCAAGCTATAACCGATTATACATCTTGAATATACCTATTCTCTGGCAAGTAGATGGCTGTACTTGCCATTGGATTGAAGGCGTTAGGCCATCTATTCACCATACTATAACAGGTTATAGATTTTGAATAGAACTATTTTCTGGCAAGTAGATGGCTGTACTTGCCATTGGATTGAAGGCGTTAGGCCATCTATTCACCATACTATAACAGGTTATAGATTTTGAATAGAACTATTTTCTGGCAAGTAGATGGCTGTACTTGCCATTGGATTGAAGGCGTTAGGCCATCTATTCACCATACTATAACAGGTTATAGATTTTGAATAGAACTATTTTCTGGCAAGTAGATGGCTGTACTTGCCAATCGATTGAAGGCGGTAGGCGATCTACTCACCAAG
>NW_016929366.1:0-255 GCF_001483705.2 Eufriesea mexicana
CTACTTGCCAGAGAATAGGTCTACTCAAAATTTATAACCTGTTATAGCTTGGTGAATAGATCGCCTAATGCCTTCAATCCAATGGCAATTACAGCAACCTACTTGCCAGAGAATAGGTCTACTCATAATCTATAGAATGTTGTAGCTTGGTGAATAGATCGCCCAACGCCTTCAATCCATTGGCAAGTACAGACATCAAATTTCCAGAGAATAGGTCAATTCAAAATATATAACCTGTTATAGAATGGTGAATAG
>NW_016929367.1:0-553 GCF_001483705.2 Eufriesea mexicana
CATTGCTATGGCTATAGCACGCCAAAAGGATCTGTCCTCCATACTTATGCAAAGAAGTTAGCTTACCACGATAATAGTCGAAAATGTCAATAAAATTGAGTTTTCCCACCAGATTCTATCGCATTGCAATGGTTATAGGGTGCCAATATAATCTTTCCTCCTTGTTTATGCAAGAAAGTTTGCTCTCCACGATATTAGTCGAAAATGTCAATAAAATTGAATAAAAATTGAATTTTCCGGCCAGATTCTACAGCATTGCAATGGCTATAGCACGCCAAAATGAAGTTTCCTCCATACTTATGCCAGGAATCTAGCTCACCACGATATTCGTGGAAAATGTCAATAAAATGGAACATTCCAGCCAGATTCTATAGCAATCCAATGGTTATAGCTTGCAAATATAATCTTTCCTCCCTGTTTATGGAAGAAGGTTAGCTCACCACGATATTGGTCCAAAACGTCAATAAAATTCATTCTTCCTGCCAGATTGTTTGGCATTGCAATGCCAATAGCACGCCTATAGAATCTTTCTTCCTTGTTTATGCATGAATGT
>NW_016929368.1:0-531 GCF_001483705.2 Eufriesea mexicana
CAACCATCTACTTGCCAGAGAATAGATCTATTCAAAATCTATAATCTGTTATAGCTTGGTGAATAGTTCTCCTAACGCCTTCAATACAATGGCAAGTACAGCCATCTACTTGGCAGAGTGGGTCTACTCAAAACCTATAATCTGTTATAGCCTGGTGAATAGGTCGCCTAACGCCTTCAATCCAATGCCAAGTACAGCCATCTACTTGCCAGAGAAAATCTGTGCCCTGTTATAACTTGGTGAGTAGATCGCGTAACGCCTTCAATCCAATGGCAAGTACAGCCACCTACTTGGCAGAGAATGGGTCTACTCAAAACCTATAATCTGTTATAGCCTGGTGAATAGGTCGCCTAACGCCTTCAACCAATGGCAAGTACAGCCATCTACTTGCCAGAGAATAGGTCTGATCAAAATATATAATCCCATATAGCTTGGAGAATAGATCGCCTAACGCCTTCAATTCAATGTAAAGAACAGACATCTACTTGCCAGAAAATAGGTCTATTCAAAATCAATTACCTGTTATAGCTT
>NW_016929369.1:0-645 GCF_001483705.2 Eufriesea mexicana
CCGGCGTCCGCGGACGCACGCACATTTCGAGCGGACGCGGGGTCGACGATTACCCGCCTCCGCGCGCATGGAGACGATCTCCGCCTGCCGGGAGGCATCGTTCTCCCGCAAGTCAGCTATAACCGCCTGCTGGGAGAGGTCCTTCTTCCGCAGACCGGCGATCTCCGCCGTCATCACGCGGACCCTCTCCGCCATTGTCTCTTGGGCACGGCCGGCTGTTACTTGGAGACTCATCTCCCAGCCTGCCGAATCCACCACCCTCGCGCACATACGGAAGGCGCGAACGTATGGGCCGTGCAAGTTCTTGCTCTTGTCTGCCATCGTAATCCTCGCGCAATTCTCGGATATGATGGCAGACAGTTCCACCGCAGACAGCGGACGGTGCACTCTGGCGAGCTCCTCCCGTGTGGGGAGGGTCGCCTTCGCCCGGCTTATGCTCGTGGGTTTCGGGGCAAGATCAATACAATCCAAACCTTCGAATGGGTCGTACTCATCCAACACCGTCCTCCGCGGTCGCTTCGCCGTCTTCGCGGTGGATACCCATGATGACGACATTTCGCCGCCGCCCGTGACGCTGACGGTACCTGCGAAGGCGGAGCACTCCCCCTCGAGGTCCGCCGGCAGCGCCTTGCGCAATGCGGTGCT
>NW_016929370.1:0-613 GCF_001483705.2 Eufriesea mexicana
GCTGTTTGGTTGATTTATGTGCTGCACTGTGCTGTACTATATTCTGCTTGGCCCCGGGGAGTCCAGCAATTGTGGCCGCGGCTCGCCAGGTTGAGTTAGTCTTCGTTTGTGTAGCTTACATAGGCATGAGTTAGGTTTGGCTGGCTTTGAATTTTCTGCTCTTCACAGCGGTTCTATCTATTTAAGCGCTCTGCTCTCCTCTAATATGTTCTGCTCGTCTCTTCGGTGCGCAGCAACAAATGTCTCGGCCCATTAGGAAGGTTTGGTTACGTCTGTGTACGTTAAGCTTTGTTAGGTTACTATAGGATAGCCTTGAGCTTTGTGCTGTACCTGGCGATTCTATGGATTTCTGCGCTCTACTCTCCTCAAATATTTTCTGCTCGTCTCCGAGGAGGGCAGCCATAGAGTCTCGGCACGTTAAGAAGAGTTAGGTTACGTTTGGTTACGTTACGTTTGGTTAGATCAGGAAAGGATAGCTCTGACTGTTGCGCTATACACTGCTGTACGGTGGATTTCTGCGAGCTACTGTGCCCTAGTATGTTCTGCTTGGTTCTGGGGAGACCAGCAATAGCGGTCCCGGCACGTTTGGTTGAGATCGGTTGCGTTTGTTTAG
>NW_016929370.1:10263-10937 GCF_001483705.2 Eufriesea mexicana
TACGTTTGCACATGTTGGGGTATGTTAGGTATGGTTGGCTATATCCTTGACTTTTGTGCTTTACGCTGCAATGCCGCCGTTTTCTGCGCTCTACTGTGCTCCCTTACACCCTGCTTGACTCTGGGATGGTCTACAGCAGTGGAGTAGGTCGGTTAGGTAGAGTTAGGTACGTTTGGTTACGTTATGGTTGGTTGGGTTAAGCTAAGACTAAGTTGACCTTTGTGCTATACACAGCTGCTCGGTGGATTTCCTCGCTCCACTGTGATATAACATACTCTGCCTTGCTCCAGGGGCCTGAAATAGTCGCCGCGATGGGTTAGGCAATGCTAGGTTATGGTTGTTCAGGTAATGTTCGTTTGGTTAGGTTAGGTTTGTTCGGTTTCTGTTAGGATACCTTTGACTTTTGAAATGTACACTGAGATGCGATTGACTCCTGCGCTCTATTGTGCTCCAGTATGTTCTGCTTGGCTCTGTGGATGCCTATAATAGCGGTCCGGGCACGTTATGTAGAGATATGCTACGTTTGGTAATGTTATGTTGAATTTGGTTAGGTTTGAATAGCTTCGACTCTTCCGCTGTACACGGCGATATTATGGTTTGCTGCGCTAAACTCACCTCAATTATGCTCTGCTTGTCTCTGTGGAGGACAGCAATAATGGTAGCGGCAGTTTGGG
>NW_016929371.1:0-946 GCF_001483705.2 Eufriesea mexicana
ATTTGGTCACTGTTGACTTAAATTCCACAGTAGCTTCAGAATAACCAGCGTTCTCACCATATGCGTCGAATAATGTTTGAAATACCTTGCACCGTAGCAGATGCATCCACCAATTGATCACTGCAGTCGATGGAGGAGTCTGTCAAGTGATGATTTTATTTCCAGAGCAAGTATAGGTTTGTAAATGTATTGTACGGTTAGGGATAGATATATTTACAATTGGCAGTGAGGCAATGACTCATTACATATAATGAACAGAGCACTGCAGGCTTTCGTTTGCCTTGTACACTGATGATTTAGATTTCATAGCAATTCTAGAAAAGAAAATGCCGTCCCGTTTTATCTCGAGACATTAACAACTGACAAGACAGTTCTAAGTAGAGTCATCATTACAATACTGTAGACATGGACCTATTTGCATACTTATGACTTACATTCTACAGTAATCCTCGAACAACCACAGCGTACATCAGGTAGGTACAGTGACGTTTGAAATACCCTGTACCGTAGTTGTCGCATCCTACATTTGAGCACTGAAGCCGATGGCTTACAAACCCATCAGTGACGAGTTAGTTTGCAAAGTAAGTCTAGGTTACTAAATGTATAGTACGGTTATGGCTAGAGATATTTGCAATTGGGAGTACGGTACTTAGTACACCCATTAGACAAAGAACTGTAGGCGTCATGCTATCCATTTCAATGATAATGTATATTCTAAAGCGGTTCTAGAATGACAAAAGACACGTCCGTTATAGTTCGAGATATTAACAACTGACACAGCAGTAATGAGCGCAGACATCATCACAGTAATCCAGCCGTTGGATTAATCTGTTGACTGACGACCTAATTCCACCGTAATCCAGTATAAACAATGTTTGCACCTGTAATGGCTAGGGACATTTTAAACACCCTGTTCGGTAGCTGATGCCTCTGCCAATTGGGCACT
>NW_016929372.1:0-745 GCF_001483705.2 Eufriesea mexicana
ACGTTTGGACGTGTGAGGCTCTACAGCTGCACACTGCAATGCAGTGGATTTCTGCGCCATACTTTGCTATAGTAGGTTCTGCTAGTCGCTGGGGAGGTCAGCATGTGAGCCCTAGGGACGATAAGTTGAGTTCGGTTATATTCGGCTCTGTTACGTTTGGCAAGGTTACGGTAGGGTAGCTTTGACTTTTGTGCCATTCACTGCGATTCTATGGATTCCTTCGCTCCACTGTGCTATAATATTTCCTGCCTGGATCTGGGGAGGCCAGCAATAGTGGTCTCGGCAGGTAAGTCTGTGTTTTGTTACGTTTGGTTAGGGTATATTTGTTTGGGTTATGTTCGGATTGCTCCCACGTTCGTAGCATAAACTATTGTTCGGTTGACTTCTGCGCTCTACTGTACTCTACTGTATTCCGGATGTCACTGGAAGGATGGAAAAGGTGGTCGCTGCCCACTACGTTGTGTTATGCTACGTTCGGTTAAGTTATGCTTTCTAGGGTTAGGTTCCGGTACCTTTGACCCTTCTGCTGTACACTGCGATTCTATGAATTTCTGAGCGTTACTCTCCTCTACTTTATTCCGATTCGCATTCTTGAGGCCAGCAAGTGTGCCCTCGGTACGTTAGGTTGAGATTCTCCATGTTCGGTTATGTTACGTTTGGTAAGGTTAGGATATGTTAGCCTTGACTTTTGTGCTGCACACAGCTGTTCGGTGGATTTCTGCGCTCCACTGTGTTCTAGTATGTT
>NW_016929373.1:0-241 GCF_001483705.2 Eufriesea mexicana
CATCACGTTATTAATCGAAAATGAGAATAAAATTGAACTATCTAGCCCGATTCTGCAGCATTGGAAAGACTATAGCACGTCAAAAGGATCTTTCCTCCTTACTTAAGCAAGGCAGTTGGCTCACCACGATATTAGTCAAAAATGTCAATATAATTGAATTTTCCCACCAGATTCTATCGCATTGCAATGGTTATTGCTTGTCAATATAATCTTTCCTCCATGTTTATGCAAGAATGTTAGC
>NW_016929374.1:0-654 GCF_001483705.2 Eufriesea mexicana
TGTTCTTGTGAAGAAAGTGATATTAAGATCATGACAAAATTTATAAACATTTTGACAATCTGAGTATGCATTTAATTGTGTTCAATTGCCATATAAATTGAAATACGGTAAATTATTTATTTATTCAATTAGTAAATATTTAATTGGATTTCTTAATTCACATTCCTCAATGGGCAAATATTTGGTTTTAATTTGGTTATTGTAGTGCCTATTATAATTCCTTTTGAACCATTAAGTACTTCAAATCTTACCTTTCCATTTTGCATTGTTACTCAAGTTAATTTAGCACTGTCACTTTCGTCTTGCTCAAAATATAGTTCTGCTGATTGTTCTTGGCCATTAAATTTTGCTACACTATCCACAAAACTTGGTGTTTGTACAAGCTATGTTAATTCATTATTTTTAGTTATTATTCACATTAAAAATCATTTTCCTTTTAATCTTTCTTGTAAACTATACTTATATAATTTTTCCAGTAATTAACTTTTATCTCTTATTTCATTTAAGGAGTCTAATAAATCTTTATCTATACTTTGGAATAATATGCCTTTACCTGATTATAAGTTAATTGATTTTTGAGCAATAATAACAGATATATCTGAAAATCATTCCACTTTAACAGAAGTATCTAAATAACGATATGGATTTTTGTTT
>NW_016929375.1:0-282 GCF_001483705.2 Eufriesea mexicana
TTCTTGAATAAATAAGGAGGAAAGATTCTATTGGCGTGCTATTGCCATTGCAACGCTATAGAGTCTGTATGGCAAATACAATTTTATTGTCATTTCCGACTAATATCGTTGTGAGCTAAACTTAATGCATAAATAAGGAGAAAAGATTCTGTTGGCGTGCTATAGGCATCGCAGAGCTACAGAATGTTGCTGGAAAATTCAATTTTAGTGACATTTTCGGCTAATATCGTTGTGAGCTAACTTCCTTGCACAGGTAAAGAGGAAAGATCTTTTTGGCGTGCT
>NW_016929376.1:0-585 GCF_001483705.2 Eufriesea mexicana
GCCTGCAATCCAATGGCAAGTACAGCCAGATACTTGCCAGGGAATAAGTTTATTCAAAATCTAAAATCAGTCATAGCTTGGTGAATAGATCGCCTAACGCCTTCAATCCAATGGCAAGTACAGCCATCTACTTACCAGAGGATATGTCTATTCAAAATCTGTAATCCGTTGTAGCTTGGTGAATAGATCGCCTAACGCCTTCAATCCAATGGCAAGTACAGCCATCTACTTACCAGAGGATATGTCTATTCAAAATCTGTAATCCGTTGTAGCTTGGTGAATAGGTCGACCAACGCCTGCAACCAATGGAAAGTACAGCAATCTACTTGCCAGGGAATTGGTCTATTCAAAATCTATAACCTGTTATCGCTTGGTGAAAAGATCGCATAACGCCATCAATCAAATGGCAAGTACAGTCATCTACTTGGCAGAGAATAGGCCTATTCAAAATCTATAATCGATTATAGCTTGGTGAATTGGTCGCCTATCACCTTCAACCAATGGCAAGAACAGCCATCTACCTGCCAGAGAATTGGTCTATTCAAAATCTATAATCCGTTGTAGCTTGGTGAATAGGTCGCCCAA
>NW_016929377.1:0-985 GCF_001483705.2 Eufriesea mexicana
TAGGCAAACACAACGTAACGTACTGCGGCCACTACTTCCGGCCACCCCAGGGACTATCAGATTAGAGGAGATCGAAGTGGAGGGCTGGAATCCACCGAATAAATGCATATAGCACAAAAGTCAACGATATCCTAATCTAATAAGGCCGAACGTATCCTAGCCAAACGTAGAGTATCTAAACATAGCGTGCCGCGACCACTATTGCTGGCTTCCCCAGAGACAAGCAGAATATGATAGAGCGCAGTAGGCCACAGGGGTCCATAGGATGTGAGTGTTGAGCGCTCATGTCAAAGTCATTACAAACTAACCCAGCCGAACCGAACCTAGCCAAACGTAACCAATCCGAAGTTAACGTGCGGCGACCTTTATTGCTGGCCACCACAGAGCCACGCAGAGCATAATAGTGTAGAGTAGAGCGCAGAAATACATAGAATCGCTCGGTCTAGCAGAAAGGCTACACAAACCAAATCAGAGCTTACGTAAACTAACCAAATGCAACCTATTTCAAACTATCTTGACGAGACCATAATTATTGGCTTCCCCAGTGCCAAGCAGAACATGCTACAGCATAGCTGACTGTAGAATTACACCGAATCGCAGCGTATGCCGCGAAAGTCAAACCTATCCAAACCTGACCCAAATAAACTTAACGTAGCCAAACGTAACCTAACACAACCTAACGGGACGATACCACTATTACTGGCCTCGCAGCTCCAAGGAGAACATACTAGAGCACAGTAGAGTGCAGAAGGCCACCGAATTGCAATGTGTGGCATAGAAGAAAAAGATAACGTAACCTAACCTGAAGAAACGTAGAGTACATAAACTTGTCGAGCAGATACCTTTACTGCTGGCCTCCCCAGTGCAAAGCGTAGCATATTAGAGAACAGCATAGTGCAGAAATCCACCGAATAGCAGTTTGTAGTACAAAAGTCGAAGCTATCTCATCCTAACCTAACCAAGCGTAACATTAGCAGACGTAAAG
>NW_016929378.1:0-575 GCF_001483705.2 Eufriesea mexicana
GAATATAGTTGAGCACAGTAGATAACAGTAATCCACCTGACAGCTGTGTAAGCACAAAAGGGGTGATACCCTAACCGCACCTGACCAAACCTAACCTTACCAAACGTAGCGTATCTCAACGCAACCTTCCGCGACCGCAGCTTCTGGCAACCCCGGAGCCAAGCAGAATATAGTAGAACTATGTAGAACACTGACAACCAACGAAAATCTGTGCACAGCACGAAAGTAGAGACCGTCCTAACCAAACTTTACCAGCCTATCATAACCAAACGTAATCTAACCCACCCAATGTGCCACTACCGCCATTGCTCGCCTGACGAGAGTCGAGCGGAGTATAGTAGAGCAATGTAGATGGCAGAAATCCTCCGAGTAGCAGTCAATGGCACAAAAGACCTAGAAATGCTGACCAAACGTTCCTAACCTGACCTAACGTGACGAAATATAACTGAACCTGACGCGCCGAGACCACTATTACTGTCCACCCCAGATCCAAGCAGAACACGTTAGAGCAAAGTGGAGCGCAGGTATTTACCGAATAGAAGTGTATAGCAAAAAAGTTAAAGTAGCCTGAAATA
>NW_016929379.1:0-233 GCF_001483705.2 Eufriesea mexicana
TCCAATGGCTAGTACAGGCATCTACATGTCAGAGAATAGGTCTATTCAAAATCTATAATATGCAATAGTTTGGTAAATAGATCGCCCACCGCCTTCAATCCAATGGCAAGTACAGCCATCTACTTGCCAGAGAATAGGTCTATTCAAAATCTATAACCTGTTATAGCTTGGTGAAGAGATCGCCTAACGCCTTCAATCCAATGGCAAGTACAGCCATCTACTTGCCAGAGAAT
>NW_016929379.1:313-986 GCF_001483705.2 Eufriesea mexicana
CAGAGAATAGGTATATTCATAATCTATAACCTGTAATAGCTTGGTGAATAGATCTCCTAACGCCTTCAATCCATTGGCAAGTACAGCCATCTACTTTCCAGAGAATAGGTCAATTCAAAATCAATAACATGTTCTAGAATGGAGAATAGATCGCCTAACACCTTCAAACCAATGGCTTGTACAGCCATTTACTTGGCAGAGAATAGGTCTGTTCAAAATTTATAACCTGTTATAGCTTGGTGAATAGATCGCCTAACGCCCTCAATCTAATGCCAGGAACAGCCAACTTCTTGCCAGGGAATAAGTCTATTCAAAATCTATCATCTGTTATGGCTTGGTGAATAGATCGCGAAACGCTTTCAATCCAATGGCAAGTACTGCTATCTCCTTGCCTGACAATAGGTCTATTCAAAATCTATAATCTGTTATAGCTTGGTGAATAGGTCGCCCAACGCCTTCAACCCAATGGCAAGTACGGCCATATACTTGCCAGAAAATACGTCTATCCAAAATCTATAACCTATTATAGCTTGGTGAATAGATCGCCTATCGCCTTCAATCCAATGGCCAGTGCAGCCATGTTCTTGCGAGAGAATAACATGTTCTTGCGAGAGAATAGGTCTATTCAAAATCTATAATCTGGTATAGCTTGGTGAATACATCGCCTAACGCC
>NW_016929380.1:0-739 GCF_001483705.2 Eufriesea mexicana
AGTAAGGATGGATGGATGTATGGTTCGACGGATGTATGGATGGGTGGACGTATGGTTGGATGGGTGTAAGGAAGGATGGATGTACGGATGGTTGTATGTATGAATGGTTGGCTGTATGGATGAATGGATGTGTGCATGGTTGTATGTATGGATGTTTGTATGTATGTATGTATGTATGTATGTATGTATGTATGGAAGGATATGTGTATGGATGTATGAATGGACGAATGAACTTTGTGTGTATGGATGTATGTATTGATGTATGCATGGATGTATGGATGGATGGATGGATGGACTGTTGGATGAATGTATGGTTCGATGGATGTATGGATGGATGTATGTACGGATGGATGGATTTATGGATGTATGGGTGTATGAGTGTATGGATGTATGGTTGGGCGGATACACTGATGGATGGATGTCCGGATGTGTGGATGTATGGATTTCTATATGTATGTATGCATGAATGGACGGATGTATGAGTGGATGGATGGATGTCTGTATTGATGTATCTATGGGTGCATGGATGGATGGATAGATTGTTGGATGAATGAATGGATGGATGGATGTATGGAAAGATGGCTCTATGGATGGAAGGGTGCATGGATGGTTTGAGGTATGGTTGGACGAATGTACGCATGTACCGATGTATGAATTTATATATGTATGTATGCATGGATGGATGGAAGTATCGATGAATGCAAGTACGGATGGTAGGATTAATGGATGTATGGAAGTG
>NW_016929380.1:2080-2869 GCF_001483705.2 Eufriesea mexicana
CTGTATTGATGTATCTATGGGTGCATGGATGGATGGATGGATTGTTGGATGGATGTATGGATGGATGGATGTATGGAAAGATGGCTCTATGGATGGAGGGGTGCATGGATGGTTTGAGGTATGGTTGGACGAATGTACGTATGTACCGATGTATGGATTTATATATGTATGTATGCATGGATGGATGGAAGTATCGATGAATGCAAGTACGGATGGTAGGATTAATGGATGTATGGAAGTGTGGATGTATGGATATGTCGATAGATGGGTGTATGGATGGACGGATGTATGGGTGTATGTATATACGAATGTATGGATGTATGGATGTATGATGTGTGTACGTATGGATGTATGTATGTGTGTATGGATGTATTTACGATTGCATGTGAGGTTGTATGTATGGATGTATGGATGGATGTATGTATGGACGTGTGTATGGGTGTATGTATGGATGTATGGATGTACGTGTGGATCTATTTATGGATGGATGGTTGTATGGTTGTTCGGATTTATGGATGTATGGTTGTGCGGATGTATGGATGTATGGAAGGATGTATGTAGAGATGGACGGATGTATGGCAGTATGTATGTATGGATGGATTTTCGTATGTATCTGTGGATGTGTGTATATATGAGTGTATGCGTGTATGCATGGGTGTATGGATGTACGTATGGATGGATGAGTCCGTGGATGGATGGATTTATGGTTTTGTGGCTGTGTGGATCTGTGGATGTATGGATGGATGGAAGTATGGATAGACGGATTTACTAATGTATGTACGTACGTAT
>NW_016929381.1:0-1712 GCF_001483705.2 Eufriesea mexicana
CACTGGGTAGTCCAGCAAAAGTGGTATCGGCACTATAGGCTGAGCTATGCTACGTTCGGTTGTTTTACTTTCGGGATGTTAGGATAGGATAGCTACGACTTCTGCTCTATACACTGCTATCAGCGGATATCTGCACTCTACTGTGCTCTAATATTTTCTGCTTGGCACTGCGGAGGCCAGCGATAGTGACCACGGCGCGCTAGGTTGAGCTAGGCTACGTTTGGGTGTGTCACGTTTGGGCATGTTAGGATACGCTACCTTGACTTTCGTGCTTTACACTGCTTTTCGGCGGAATTTTGTGGTGTACTGTGCTCTACTACTATCTGTTTTGCTCAGGGGTGGCCAGGAGCAATGTTTGCGGCACCTCATGTTGGGTTATGATGCGTTCGGTTACATTAGATTAGGTCAGGTTACGATAAGATAACTGCGGCTTTTGTACTGTTCACTGCAGTGTGGTGGATTTCTGCACTCCACGGTGCCCTAGAAAATTCTGATTGCCTCCGTGGAGGCCAGCAGTAGTGGCCTCGTCATGTTAGTTTGTGTTAGGTTTCGTTTGTTGTGGTTAGTTTAGGCTATGTTTGGTAACTGTGGCCTTGCCATTCATGCTAATCTATGTTAATCGGTGGATATCTGTGGCCTACTGTGCACTACTACTCTCTGCTTGGCTCTGGGGAGGCCAGGAGCAGTGGTCGCGGCACGTTACTTTGAGATATGGTAAGTTTGGTTATGTTGGTATAGGAAAGTTTGGGCTCGGCTATCCACGGTTTCTGAGCTATGCACTGCTATTCGGTGGATTTCTTCCCTCTGCTGTACTCTAGCATCTCCTGCTTGGATCTAGGGAGGCCAGAAATAATGGTCGCGGGACGTTACGTTGTGTTAGGTTACGATTTATTTTATTACGATTGGTTATGTTAGGATCGGATGGCTTATACTTCTGCCCTATACAGTGCAATGCGGCAGATATCCGCGATCTACTGTGATCTTATATATTCAGCTTGGCTCTGGAGAGGCGTACAGTAGTGTCCTCGTCACGATAGCATGAGTTGTGTTGCTTTCGGTTATGTTACGTTTGGTTTGGTTAGGATACGGTAGCCTTGACTTCTGTGCTATACATTGCTAATCGGTGAACTTCTGCACTCTGCTGTGCCCTAGAATGATCTGCTTGACTATGTGGTGGCCAGTAGACGTCGCCGCGCACGCTAGATTGGATGAGGTTACGTTTCGTTTGGTTAGATTAGGAAGGCTTTTTAGGATATCCCTGTCTTTTGTACTTTACACAGACATTCGTTGTGTTTATGCGCTCTACATTGCTCTGCTTCACTCTACTCTGCTCTTGGAAGCGTGCAATAGAGGTCGTGACAAGTCAGGTTGTGTTAGGTTATGTTGGTTAGTATATGTTCTGCTGAGCATGGTCAGGGTAGCACCAACTTTCGTGCTGTACACTGCTTTTCGGTGTATTTCTGTGACCTACAGTGCTCTGCTACATTCTGCTTGCCCCTGTGGATGCCAGCAGGAGTGGTCGCGGCACGATATGTTGATCCATGCTTCGTTTAGTTAGGTTAGGTTAGGTCGGGTAAGGTTTGGATGTGTTCGACTCACGTGCTATGCACTGCTTTTCGGAGGATTCCTGCTCACTACATTGCTCTACGACACTCTGCCCGGCTCTTTGGAGGCTAGCAATAGTGGTCTCGGTAAGTTAGGTTGTGTTATGC
>NW_016929382.1:0-490 GCF_001483705.2 Eufriesea mexicana
TTCCAGCCAGATTCTATAGCATTGCAATGACTATATTCCGCCAGTAGAATCTACCCTCCTTGCGTATGAAAGAAAGATAGGTCACCATGATATTTGTCGAAAATGTCAATAAGATCGTATTTCCCCGCCAGATTCTACATCACTGGAATGCTTATAGTACGCCAGTAGCATCTTTCCTCCTTGCATATGCAAGAAAGTGATTTCACTACGATAGTAGTCGAAAACGTCAATCGAATTGAATTTTCCAGCCAGAGTCTATAGCATTGCAATGACTGTAGCACGCCAGTAGAATCTTCCCTCCTTATATATGCAGGAAAGTTATGTCACCGCGATATTAGTCGAAAACGTCAATCGAATTGAATTTTCCAGCCAGAGTCTATAGCATTGCAATGATTATAGCACGCCAGTAGAATCTTTCCTCCTTATATATGCAAGAAAGTTAGCTCGCCACGATATTAGTCGATAATGTCAATAAAATTGTATTTTCCAG
>NW_016929383.1:0-516 GCF_001483705.2 Eufriesea mexicana
CATCAACACATATATCCATACATACACAGATACATTCGTCCATACATACATCCATACACACATTCTTCCGTACAGCCATCCTTCCATACATACATACACCCATACATCCAGACATACATCGATTCATACATCCATACGTTCATCCATACATACATCCATCCATACACACATCCATACATCCACACATCCATGTATCCATAAATCCATCAATCCGTGATACCATCCAACCATCCATACATCCATCCAACCGTACGTACATCCATACATACATCCAAACATATATCCATACATCCATTCGTTCATTCATCAATCCATCAGTACATACATACATATATACATCCATACATCCATACATCCGTACATCCATACATTCGTACATCCAAACATCCATACATCCATGCATCCATACATGCAGACATCCGTACATCCATAAAAAGTCCTACCATCCGTACATCCAACCGCCGATGCATCCATTCATCCATACATCCATACATACATTCATACATACATCTTTAA
>NW_016929384.1:0-224 GCF_001483705.2 Eufriesea mexicana
TATAACGGATTATAGATTTTGAATATACCTATTCTCTGGCAAGTAGGTGGCTTTACTTGCCATCGGATAGAAGGCGTTAGACGATCTATTCACTAGGGTACAATGGGTTATGGATTTTGAATAGACCTATTCCCTGGCAACGAGATGGTAGTTCTTGCCACTGGATTGAAGGCGCTAGGCGATCTATTCACCGAGCTATAGCAGACCATAGACCTTCAATAGAG
>NW_016929385.1:0-293 GCF_001483705.2 Eufriesea mexicana
ATGTATGGATGGGTGGATGTATGGATGGGTGGATGCATTGAAGGATTGGTGTATGGAAAGATGAATGTGTGGATGGATGGATGTATGGATGAATGGTTGTTTGGATTGATGGATGTATGGATGGATTGAGGTATGAATGGACGGATGTACGGAGGTGCGAATGTATGCATGTATGGCTGTCTGCATGTATGGATGTATGGTTGGATGGATATATCGAATGATGGATGTACGAATGGATGAATGTATGTATTGATGGATGGATGTATGTTTGGATGGATTTATGGATCGGTGGA
>NW_016929386.1:0-1253 GCF_001483705.2 Eufriesea mexicana
ATGGTAGCTTAGACTATTGTGCTGCGCACTGAGATCCTATGGATTTCCGCGCTCCGCTCGCCTTTATTTTGCTCTACATGACTATGTGGACGGTAGCAATAGTGGCCTCGTCACGTTAGGATGGGTTAGGCTATGATTGGTTGCGTTACGTTTGGTCAGGTTAGGATAGGATAGGTTTGGTGCTTGCGCTGTACACTGCTATACGGTCGATATCTGCGGTCTGCATTTCTCTACTAGAATCTGCTTGTCCCTGCGGAGGCATGAAATAGTGGTTGTGGCATATTTGTTCGGGTTAGGTTACGTTTGGCTGGGTCAGGGCAGGTTATGTTTGGTTAGAATGGCTTCGGCGTCTTCGCTATACACTGCTATTCGGCGGACATCAGCGTTCAACTGTGCTCTAGTACTGCGGAGGCATGAAATAGTGGTTGTGGCATATTTGTTCGGGTTAGGTTACGTTTGGCTGGGTCAGGGCAGTTTATGTTTGGTTAGAATGGCTTCGGCGTCTTCGCTATACACTGCTATTCGGCGGACATCAGCGTTCAACTGTGCTCTAGTTTGTTATGCTTGGCTTTGTGGTGGCCAGCAGTGGCACTCACGGCTCGATAGGCTGAGTTAGGTTGCGTTTTGTTGTGTGACGTATGGTTAGCTTAGGACAGGGTAGCTTAGGCTATTGTGCCATTCGTTCCACTCCGGTCGATTTCAGAGTCCTACATTACTCTGCTGCGCTTTACGTGTCTCTCTTCAGGCCAGCAATACTGGTCGTGGCACCACAGGTTGTGTCACGTTACGATCGGTTGTGTTACGTTTGGTCAGGTTGGGAGAGGATAGCTTTGACTTTTGCTCTTTACGCTGTTATTCCGTGGATCTCTGCACTTTACTGTGCTCTAGTATCCTCCGCTTGACTCTGGGGAAGCCGGCAATATTCGTCTCGGCACGTTTGGCTATGTTTTGTTAAATTAGGTTAGGTTAAGTTAGGTTAGGTTAGGTTAGGTTAGCTTCGACTTTTGCGCTGTACACTGATATTCGGTCGAGATCTGCGCCCTACTGTGCTCTACTGTAATCCGTTCGACTACGGGGATGCCAGGAATGGCCGTCACGGTGCGATATAGTGAGTAGTTTCGTTTGCAATATTACGCTTGGATAGGTTGTGACAGGATAGCATTGAGCTTTGTGGTTTACACCGCTATTCAGTGGATTCCTGCGTTCCACATTGCTTTACTATACTCTGCTCGGCTCTCGGAAAGCCAGCAACA
>NW_016929387.1:0-592 GCF_001483705.2 Eufriesea mexicana
ACTGCCACTCTATGGACATCTGCGCTCTGCCTCCATCTAATGCGACCTGCTTGGCGGCTGGGAGGCCAGCAATTCTGGGCTAGCCAATTTAGGTTGGGACTGGTTACGCTTGGTTAGGCTAGGATAGGTCAGATTAGGTTAGGATACCTCTTACATTCTTGCTGTACTCTGCTCTTCGGGCGATTTCAGCGTTCTACATTGCTCTGCTATACTCTGCTTGGCTCTCGCGGGGCCAGCAGTAGCTGTCAATGCACGTCAGGTTGGGTTACGTTACATCCGCTTATGTCACGTTTGTTTAGGTTAGGATATGGTAGCTTTGGCTGTTGCGCTATAAACTGCTACTCGGTAGATTCCTGCGCTCCACTGCGCCCAAATATTCTGTGCTCGGCTGTGGGTAGGACGGCTATAGTGCTCTCGGCACGTTAGTTTAAACGTTACGTCTGCTTAGGTTGCGTTTGGTTAGGTTGGGATAGGATAACATTGACATTTGTGCTATACATTGCTATTCGGCGGATTTATACTCTCTACGTTGCTCTAGAATACTCTGCTTTACTCCGGGGAGTCCAGGAATAGTATTCTCGTCACGTTTGTT
>NW_016929388.1:0-889 GCF_001483705.2 Eufriesea mexicana
ATAATATCGTGGTGAGCTTACTTTCTTGCATAAATAAGGAGGTAGCATTCTATTGGCGCGCTAGAGAAATGGCAATTCTATAGCATCTGTCTAGAAAATTCAGATTTACTAACATTTTCGCCTAATATCGTAGTGAGCTATCTTTCTTGGATAAGTAAGGAGGAAAGATAATATTGGCGTGCTATAGCCATGGCAATGCTATAGAATCTGCCTCGAAAATTCTATTTTATTGACATTTTCGACTAATATCGTGTTGAGGTATCTTTCTTGCATAAGTAAGGAGGAAAGATACTATTGGCACTCTATAGCCATTGCAGTGATATAGAAACTGCCCGGAAAATTAAATTTTATTGACTTTTTCCGTTAGTATCGTGATGAGCTAACTTTCTTGCATAAATGCATAAATAAGGTGTAAAGATTTTATTGGCTTGCTATAGCCATTGCAGTGCTATAGAATCTGACTGGAAAATTCAATTTAATTGACATTTTCAAATAATATCGCGGTGTGCTAGCTTTCTTCGATAAATATGGAGGAAATATCCTATTGGCGTGCTATAGCCATTGCAAATCTATAGAATCTGTCTGGAAAATTTAACTTTATTAACATTTTCGACTAATATCGTGGTGAGCAAGCTTTCTTGTATAAATAAGGAGGAAAGATTCTATTGGCGTGCTATAGCCATTGCAATGCTGTAGAATCTGCCTCGAAAACTCAATTTTATTGACATTTTCGACTAATATCATTGTCAGCTGACTTTGTTGCATAAAAAAGGAGGAAAGATTCTATTGGCGTGCTATAGCCACTGCAATGCTATAGAATCTGTCAGGAATGGACAATTTTATTCATATTCTCGACTAATATCGTGGGGAGCTAACTTTCGTCGATAAA
>NW_016929389.1:0-1651 GCF_001483705.2 Eufriesea mexicana
CGTTATTTCAGCGTATAGCGCAGAAGTCGATGATATCCCAACATAGCCCAGTCAAACCGAACCAAACCAAACACGCCTAACCTAAGCAAATGTAGCCAAACTCAGCCTAACTCGCCGCGGCCCCTGTTTCTTGCCTACCCACAGCAAAGCAGAGCATATTAGACCACAGTAGAGCGAAGAAATCCACCAAAGGGCAGTGTACAGCACGAAAGACAAAGTTGCTTTAGACTAACCAAACCAAGCATTGCATTGCCAAAGATAACCAAAACTCCACCTAACGGACCTACACCAATATTGCTGACCACACCAGATCCAAGCAGATCATATTAGAGCACAGCAGGGTGCAGGAATCCACCGAATCGCAGTGTATAGCAGAAATGTCGTAGCTATTCAAACCTAACCAACGTCAACATAACAAGACCGAAAAGAATCGCAGTGTATAGCTGAAATGTCGTAGCTATTCAAACCTAACCAACGTCAACATAACAAGACCGAACATCTCCTATCTCAACATAACGCCCCGAGATCATTATTACTGGCTTCCCCAGAGCCAGGCAGAACCTACTGCACCACAGTAGAGCGCAGACATCCACCGCATTTCAATGTACAGCACAAAAGTAGAATATGTCCCATCCTATCCCAAGCACACCTAACCTAGCGGAACATAACACAGCTATACCTAACGCGCCACGTCCACTGATTCTGATTTCCACAGAGCAAAGCTGAGCATATTGTATCACAGTATAGAGCAGAAATCCACCGAGCATCAGTGTATAGCGCAAAAGTCAAAGCTGTCCTGTTCCAACGTAACCAAACATTGCAGAACCAGGCGTAACCTATCCCCACCTAACCGCCCTGAACCACTATTGCTGACCTTCCCAGAGCAAAGCAGAATATACTAAAGTACATTAGGCCACAGACATCTGCGTTATTTCAGCGTATAGCGCAGAAGTCGAAGATATCCCAATATAACCCAGTCAAACCTAACCTAACCAAACATGCCTAACCTAAGCAAACGTAGCCTAACTCTGCCTAACTCGCCGCGGCCCCTGTTTCTTGCCTTCCCACAGCAAAGCAGAGCATATTAGACCTCAGTAGAGCGAAGAAATCCACCAAAGAGCAGTGTACAGCACGAAAGACAAAGTTGTCTTAGCCTAACCAAACCAAGCATAGCATTGCCAAAGATAACCAAAACTGCACCTAACGGGCCTACACCAATATTTCTGACCACACCAGATCCAAGCAGAGCATATTAGAGCACAGCAGGGTGCAGGAGTACACCGAATTGCAGTGTATAGCACAAATGTCAAAGATATCTTAACATGACCTGACCTAACCCAGCCCAACCAAGCGAAGCCTAACTGAACGCAACGCCCCGATACCACTATTTTTCGCCCTCCAAGAGCCAGGCAGAGCATACTAGAGCACAGTAGAGCGCATAAATCCATCGAATTGCAGTGCAAGTCTCAAAGGTCAATGATACCCTAAAATAACCTGACGTAGCATAACCTAACTCAACGCAACGTGCCGATTACACAGCTTCTGGTACTGCCAAGCCCACGCTGACCATACTAGAGCACAGTAGTGGGCAGAAATCCGCCGAGAGCAGTGTATATCACGAAAGTCGAAGCAATGCAAGCCTAACCCAGAC
>NW_016929390.1:0-981 GCF_001483705.2 Eufriesea mexicana
ACAGTCCGTCCATCAACAAAGCACTGTACCCGTTGGAATAACATGCTCAATGGTGTTTTTTGGATGTACAGCAACTCTAGGGTATCAAAAGACGGATCCGTTACAGCTCGAAACACTATCAATTTTTATATCAGTGCTATGTGCAGCCATGGTCACATTACTGTCGGCGTTGGATTAATTTGATCGCAGATGATTTATATTCTACAGTATTTCGAGAAGAATCAATGTATACATGCGTAAGAGACAAAGGCATTTAAAATTTCCTGTACGTATGGTGGTACATCCATCAGCAGAGCTCTGAAGCCGTTGGATTAACCTGTTCTGTGATGGTTTTGATTTCATAGCAGATCCAGTATACAAAGAACACAGCCGCTACTGCCTGAGATATTAACAATCGACAAATAGAGTATTGCGTACAGCCATCACCACAGTACATTATCTGTTGACCAATTTCTTCACCGATAATTTAAGTTTAACAGCATTTCTAGAATAATAGCTGCATAGTACTGTTATGGATACAGATACTTACAACTGACAGTACAGTACGTAGCACATCCATCCACGTAGCACGTAAGCCGAAGGATTAACATCTTCAATAATGATGTATATTTTGTAACAATACCAGAGCAACAAAAGAAGTATCCTCCACAACTCGTGATATTAACAATTGACACAACAATACTGAGCATAGTCAATACTCAGTATTACATCCGATGGATTCATCTGCCCACTGACGACAAAAATTGCACGGAAGATCTAGAATAACCAATGTATAAAACAGTTATGTGCAGAGGTATTTGCACCTCCCATGACGGTAGTTGGTACAGCCACCAATAGAACATTGTAACCGATGGATTAATCGTCTTAGTAATGATATAAATACCATTGCAATTCTAGAACTACAAATATCTGACTCAATACAGCTGGTGACATAAGCAATTGACGAATCAGTAATGAGTACAGCCATCATCACAGTACATT
>NW_016929391.1:0-886 GCF_001483705.2 Eufriesea mexicana
GAACACATTAGTGGAAAGTACAACGCAGGAATCCATGGAATCGCATTGTATATCGGAAAAGGAGAAGCTACACAAGCCTAATCCGAATGAACAGAACATAAGCAAACGTGGCATAGCTCCATCTAACGCGCCGAGACCGCTATTGCTACCATCCCCAGAGGCATTCAGGACATATTAGAGCAAAGTATTGCGCAGAAATGCACCGAATTGCAATGTACAGGATGAAAGTTGTAGCCATCCTTACCAAACTTAGCCTGAACCGACCTAACCAGGCGTAAGGTGGCTCAACAGAACTTGCTGATACCACTATTTCTGGCATCCCTAGGGCCAAGCTGGAGATATTAGAGCATTGTAGGACACAGGATTCCACCTGATATGAGAGAATAGCACTAAAGTCGAAGCTATACTTTCCTAACATCGCCATCCGTAACATAGCCGTACGTAACCTAACCCAGCCTAACCAGCCGTGGCCGCAATTTCTGCCCCCCCCCCAGAGCAAAGCCGAGCACATAAGTGGTGACTTTGACACAGAAATCAGTAAAATCGCTTTGTATGTCAGAAGAGTCAAAACTACGTAAGCCTAACCCAAACCAACGGAATATAACCAAACATAGCCTATCTCAACCTGACGTGCCGAGGCCGTTATTGCTGCCCTCCCCAGAGCCAAGCAGGACAAACGAGAGTACAGTAGAGCGCACAAATCCGCCTAATAGCAGTGTACAATAATTAAGTTAAAGCTATCCAATCCAAACTTAACGTAACCCAACCCTACCGAACGTATCCTTACTCAACATATCGTGACGAGGCCGCTATTGCTGCCTTACCCAGTGCCAAGTTGAAAATATTACAGCACTGTAGTACTCAGAATTCCTCCTAACAGCAGACT
>NW_016929392.1:0-487 GCF_001483705.2 Eufriesea mexicana
CGGAGTTGAGAACCGGACTCTAAGTAGGAATACTAGTCGTACGATAAATCTTCAATTGCAAATATTAGATTAGACCCCGGGAGATGGCTACCATGTTCACCTGCGATGTTTAGTACTCATGACTAGTAATTTTCGTCCATAAGCTATTCAATACTGTGAACACTTTCCACTGGCCATCTTCTTATTAGCATTTCTTCTTTTTCGTTTCTTTAAATCACTAGAGTTAGCTTGGACCCATAATCTGTTGATTGAATATTTGTAATGAAGATAGGCATTCTTTTCTCGTAGCTGCAATCGATCAACTACGCAACAGGAATACGCGAAAAACAAAAAACGATACGTCGTTCACACACAACTCCGACTCACCTAGTGTGGTCCTAGTGGCCATGTTTGCTGTATGTTGCTATACACACTCATCGATATATAATGTTTGTTGGAATTATATGTACATATGTACAATATACATTTTACACAATATAGGTATATA
>NW_016929393.1:0-2049 GCF_001483705.2 Eufriesea mexicana
AAACCTAGCCTAGCCTAGCCTGACCAAGCGTAGCGTATCCTGCAAGAACCTGCAACGACCGCTGTTGCTGGCCACCCCGGAGGCAAGCAGTTGCTGGTAGAGCAATTCAGTGCACAGATATCGTCCGAGCAGCAGTGTGTTACAAAGGAGACATAGCTACACAAACCAAACCTGTCCGAACCAAGCCAAGACATGCGTAACCTAACTCAACATTGCGTGCCGAGGACACCATTGCTGGCCTCCCCAGAACTATCCAAGCCAAACCCAAACTAACATAGCCTAACCAAACCTAGCCTCTCTCAAACTAACGTCCCAAAACCAACGTCCCAAAACCTCTATCGCTGGCTTTCCCAGGGTCGAGCAGAGTTCAGGAGATCAATCTATAGCGTAGAATTCCTCCGAATGGCAGTGTAAAGCACAACACTCGAAGCTAACCTATCCTACCATAACCAATCCTATCATTACCAAACGTAGAATAACACAACCTTTCGTGCCACGACCGCTCTTGCTGGCTTCCCCAGGGGCAAGCAGAGTATGATAAAGCGCAGTGGAGCACAGTAGTCTATATAATTCCTGTGTGTAGCGCAAAAGTCATAGCTATCCCGTCCTAACCCAACGTAACCTAGCCTAACCAAACATAACGTAAACCAACCGAGAGTGCCGCTACCAATATTGCTGTCTTCCCCGGGGCCATGCAGAATCTATAAGAGCGGAGTAGAGCGCAGAAATCCGTAGAACAGCATTGCACAACAGGAAAGTCAAAGATACCCAAACCTAGCCCCAACAAACGTATTCTAACCCGATATTTCCAAACCCAACATAACGTGCCGCGACAACTATTGCTGGCTTCAACAGGGAACGCAGATTAGAGTAGAGCACAGTAGAGTGCAGGAATCTACCGAATAACGTGTATAGCATGAAAGTCGGAACTATGCTAGCCAAACTTAGTCTATCCTATACTAAACAAGCGTGGCCTAGCTCAGCCTAACGTGCCGAGACCACTACTACTGGCCACCCCAGAGCCGAACATGGTATAGTTGCGCAATGTAGAGCGTAGGAATCTACCGAACAGCAGTGTATAGCACTAAAGGCATAGACATCCTAACCAAACCTTACCAAACCTAACCTAACAGGACTTAGAATAACGGAGCCCAACGTTCCAACACCATTATTGCTGACCTACCCAGAGCGAGCAGAGCATATTAGAGCGCAGTACAGCGCAGGTATCCAACGAATAGCAATGTATAGCACAAAAGTTAATGACACCCTTTTCTAACCTAACAAAGCGTGACAGAGCCATACGTAACATAACTCAAGGTAACATCCCGCGGCCACTATTGCTGGCCTCCCCAGATTCGAGCTGAGTGTAGTAGTGCACAGTAGAGCGCAGAGTTCCATCGAGTAACAGCGTATAACACGAAAGACAAAGCTATCCATACCTGACCCAAGCTAACAAGGTATAACCGAGTGCAGCCTAACTCAACTTAGCAAGCTGAGACTACTATTGCTTGCCTCTCAATCGACAAACAGGGTATAATAGAGCACAATAGGATGCAGAAAGCCACCAAATTGCACTGTATAGCACATAAGTCGGAGATAACCTTAACCAAACAAACCTAACCGAACATAACCAAGCGTAGACTGAGAGAACCCAACGCGCCGCGACCACTTTTGCTGGCATTCCCAGAGTCGAACAGAGCACAGCAGATAGCGGAATTCCGCCGAATAGCAGAGTATACCGCGAAAACCGAATCAAGCCAGAAATAACAGAGGCAGTCGTAACCTAATCAAACGTAGCCTAACTCTACCTAACCTGCCGGGAAAACTACCACGGGCCTCTCCAAAGGCGAGCAGCGTATAGTAAAGCAATGTGGAACGTAGAAACCCACCGTTCAGCTGTCTATAGAACAAAAGTCAACTCCACCCTCTCCTAACGAATTCAAAAGTAATATAAACAAACGTGACGTAGCTTATCCAAGCGTGCCCATACCACTGCTGCTGGCCTCCCCAGAGACGAGCAGAAAATACCGCAGCACAGTAGATAGCAGG
>NW_016929394.1:0-555 GCF_001483705.2 Eufriesea mexicana
CTAACATAACCTAACGTGCCACGACCATTATTGCAGGCCGCAATAGAGACATGCAGAGCATAGAAGAGTACAGTAGAGCGCAGAAAGCCACCAAATAGCCACGTACTCCACAAAAGTCAAAGACACTCTAACCAAACCAGAAAATCTAACCTAACCACACGTAGAATAACCAAACCTAAAGAGATGAGACCAATATCGCTGCCCTCCCCAAAGCCAAGCAGGGCAGATTAGAGCACTACAGGGCGCAGAAATTCACGGAATTGCAGTGCATAGCACAAAAGTCAAAGCCATCCTGACCAAACATAGCCTAACCTGTCCTAACAAAGCGTAACGATGCTAAGCCTATCGTGCCACGACCGCCATTGCTTGTCTCCCTAGACTCGAGCAGGGTATAGGAGAGCAACGAAGAGTAGAGAAATACACCGCATAGCTGTGTATAGTACAAAAGTCAAAGATATCTTACACTAATATCCCAGCCAAACGTAACTTAACCGGCCGTAACCTAACAGAGCCTAGTGCGCCCCGGACTTTATTCCTGGCCTCCCCAGGTGAAGG
>NW_016929395.1:0-2292 GCF_001483705.2 Eufriesea mexicana
TGCGCAAATGTCAAAGATATCTTCTCATACACTAACCAAACGTAACGTAAACGAAAGTAGCATGACTAGAACTAAAGTGCCAAGACCACTGGCCTTCCCAGAGTAGGGCAGAGTATTGTAGAATAACGTGGAGCGTAGAAATCGAGCGAATATATGAATACAGCACAAAGGTCGAAGCTCCACTTTCCTGACCTAGCAAATCGTAACATAAACAAACGACACGTAAACCAACCAAACGTGCCGCGACAACTATTACTGGCCTCGCCAGAGTCAAGCGTAGGATAGTAGAACAATGCAGATCGTAGAAACCCTCCAAAGTGCAGTATATGGCACAAAGGTCAAAGCTACACTGTCATAACCTCTCCTAACGTGTAATAACCAAACGTAACCTAGCTTAACCTTACGTGCCGAGACCACTATTGCCGGATACCCCAGGGTCATGCAGGATATACTAGAACACAGTGGAGCGCAGAGGACCACCAAACAGCAGTGTATAGCACAAAAGCCAAGGATACGCTAACCTATCTTGACCTAACGTAACCTAACCGAACGTAGCCTATCGCTACATAATGTGTCCTTACCACAATTGCTCTCCTTCCCAGAGCGACGCTGCACATAATAGAGTACAGTAGAGTGGAGAAATCAGTCGAATGTCAGTGTATAGATCAAAAGGCTAAGCCAGGCCTTCCTAACATAGCTAACCGTATCGAGACCAAACGTAACGTAACTCAACCCAACGAGCAGAGACCACTACTGCTGCTCTCCCCAGAGACAAGCAGAGCATATTGGAGCACAGTATAGCGCAGATGTTCATCGAATATCAGTATATAGCACAATAATCAATGCTACGCTCTCCTCCCTAATCACACGTAACATAACCAAACGTAGCCTAAATCCAGCTAACGTGCCGGGGCAACGACTACTGGCCTCGACAGGGAAGAGCTGATTATGGTGGAGCAATGAAGAGCGTAGGAATCCAGTGAGTAGCAGTGTGCAGCACAAAAGTCGAAGCTACCCTATCCCAACCTATCGAAACGTAATAAAGCCAAAAGTAGCATTACTTACCCTAACGCGCCGAGACCATTATCGCTTGAATCGCCAGAGCCAACCAGAATACAAAAGAGCACTGTGGAGCGAAGGATGCCACCAAGCAGCAGCGAATAGCACAAATGTCAAAGGCACCGCAACCCTACCCGGCCTAACCTGTCTTAACCAAACGTAGACTAACGAAACCTAACGAGACTAGGCCACTATTGCTGGCCTCCCCAGAGCCAGGCAGAGCGAATAAGAGCACAGTAGAGCGTAGAAATGTACCGGAAAGCAGTGCATAGTACAAAAGTCAAAGCTATCCTCTCCTAACATAAACGAACGTAGCATAACGGAACATAATGTGCCGGGACCACAACTGCTCTCCACCCCACAGTCCGACCAGAGTATAGTAGAGCACATTAGAGCGCAGAAATCCACGAGCAACAGCGTATAGCATGAGAGTGGAAGCAATCCATGCTTACTCCAGTTTAACCTAAACACACCAAGCGCAACATAACTCAACCTAACGTTTGGTGACCACCGTTGCTGGCATACCCAGAACCAGGCAGAATATGCTAGAACTCAGTAGAGCGTCGAAATCGAACGCATTGCAGTGAATAGCACAGAAGTACATGATCTTCTGACCAAACCTAACCTAACAAAGCCGAGCGTAATGTAACTCAACCTACCCCGCCGCGACCAGTACTGATGGCCTCCACGGGCTCAAGCGGAGCATACTAGATAAGGTTATAGCGCAGGAATCCATATGATCGCAGTGTATAACAGAACAGTCAGAGCTATACGTACCTAACCATAGCTAACATAACCTAACCGAACGCGGCGTATCTCAACCTGAGCTCGCAAGACCATTATTACTGGCCTCCCCACAGCAAAGCAGAGAATAATAGACCACAGAAGCGCGCAGCAGACATCCGAATGGTAGTGTATATCGCAAAGTGGTGACTGCCCTGCCCTATCCTAGCCAAGCGTAGCGTAACCAAACGCAACCAAATTCCATCTAACGGCCCTACACCGATGTTGCTGGCCTCCACAGGACCAAGCAGAAAGTACTAGATCAAAGTAGAGAGCAGAAATCCGCAGATAGGTTTGTATAGCGCAGAGCCTAAGCTATCCTATCCTAAACTCCCAAACGTGAAATAACCAAACGTAACATATATGAACCTAACGTGCAGCGGCCACTATTGCTACCCTCGCCAGAGCCAAGCAGAATATACTGGAACAGAGTAGATCACACGAATCCGC
>NW_016929396.1:0-3459 GCF_001483705.2 Eufriesea mexicana
CGCCCGGTGGATTTCAGCGCTCTACATTGCTCTACTACGCTCTGCTCGTCTATGGGGAAGCCATTAATGGTGGTCAAGGCACGCTATGTGCGAGTTAGGCTACGTTCGGTTTGGTTACGTTAGCCTAGGTTAGCTATAGATAGCTTTGACTTACGTGGTATTCACTGATCTCCGGTGGGTTTCGGCGCTCTTCATCGCTCTGTTGTACACTGCCTGACTCTGGTGAGACCAGCAATAGCCATCGTGGCACGATATGTTTTATTAGGTAACGCTTGGTTTCAATAGGTTACGTTTGTTAGGATGGCTTTGACTTTTGTGTCGTCCACTGCTATGCGGTTGACTTCTGCGCTCTACTGTGCACTAATATGGTCTGCTCGGCTCCGGAGAGGCCAGCAATAGATGTCTCTACTCACTACGCTTTGCTATTCTACGTTCGGCTACGTTATGTTAGGTCAGGTTAGGTTGGGATATCTTTGACTTTTGTGCTATACATAGCTACTTGTTGGCCTTCTGTTCTCTATTGTGCCATAGTATATTCTGCTTGGCCCTGGGGGGTCCAGCAATAGTGGTCTCGGCACGTTAGGTTGAGCTATGTTACGCTTGGTTATGTTAAGTTAGTCTGGGTAAGGTATGGATAGCTTTGACTTTCGCGGTATAAGCTGCTAATCCGTGAATTTCTGCGCTCTACTGTGATCGCATCTTCCTTGCTTCGCTCTGGGAATTTCAGAAATTGTGGCCGCGATGCGTTTGGTCGAGATATGTTACCCTTGGTTGGTTAGGTATGTTTGGGTTTTGCTTGGATAAGTTTGACTTTCGTGCTATACACTGCCATTCTATGGACCACGGCGCTTTACTCATTTCTAATATGCCCTGCTTGACGATGGGGACGTACGCATTTGTGGGCTGGGAACGTTATGTTGGGATTGGTTTTGTGTGGTTTGGCTCTGTTAGGTCAGGTTAGGTTACGATATCTCGCACTTTTTAGCAATACACATCTATTCTGACGATTCCAGCGTCCTACATTGCTCTGCTATTCTCTGCTTAGCTATGGTGGGGCCTGCAATGTCTTTCGCGGCACGTCAGCTTGTGTCATGTTACGCCGGCTTATCTTACGATTGGTTACGATAGGGTGGGAAAGCTTTAACTTTTGCGCTATACACCGCTATTCGGTGGACTTCTGCGCTGTACATTGCTCTTATATGCCCAGCTTGCCTCTGGGGAGGCTAGCAATACTTTTCTCGGCACATTATGTTTAGCTATGTTACGCTTGGCTTGACTAGGTTAGGAGAGGTTAGGTTAGGATATCTTTGACTTCTGTGACACACGCCGTGGATTGCCGTGGACTACTGCGCTCTACTGTGCTCTAGTATGATCTGCTTGGCTCTGGGGAGGCCAGCAAGCGTATTGTCGGCACAAAGATAGTTTGAGTTATGCTACAGTTGGCTTGGCTGGGTTATGATGGGCTTGGTTAGGGTAGCCTCATCCTTTACGATGTACACTGCAGCTCGGCCGATATCTGTGCACTGCGTTGCTCCACTAGCGTCTGTTTTAATCTGTGGCGGTCAGCAATAGCGATCGTGGCAAGTTCGGCAGAGATAGGTCACGCTTGGTTGGGTTGGATAAGGCTAAGTTTGGTTAGGGTTGTTCAGACTTTTGCGCTATACGCTGCTATTCGGTTGATATCTGCTCTCTGCATTGCTGCACAAGTATCTGCTTGTCCCTGGGAGGCCAGTAATGGTGGTCTTTCCACGTTTGCTTGAGTAAGGTTACCTTTGGTTAGGATAGTTTATGTTAAGCTTGGTTAGTATGTCTCTGACTTTTGTGCTATACACTTCGACTCGGAGGACATCTGCGCTCTACTGTGCACTAATATATTCTGCTTCGCGCTGGGGATACCAGTAGTGGTGTTCTCGACACGATAGGTTTGGCCATGCTCCGTTTGTCTTGGTTAGGCTTTGTCAGGTTAGGTTAGGATGTCTTTGGCTTTTGTGCCTTGCACATCATTGCGGCGGATTTCTGCCCTCTCGTGTGGTCTAGTATATTCTGCATTGCTCTGGGGAGGTCAGCAGAAGTGCTATAGGCACGTTAGGTTTATTCAGGTTACGTTTTCGTGCGTTACGTTTGGTTAGGTTAGGAGTGTGTAGCTTTGACTTTTGGGCTACACGCCGCTATTCAGTGTATTTCTGCGCTCCGCTGTGATCTAAGGTTCCCTGCTTAACCATGGCAATACCAGAAATAGTGGCCGCAGCGCGTTAAGTTGTGTTAAGTTACGTTTGGTTAGGTTAGGTTTGCTGGGATACGTTGGGATATCTTCACTTTTGTACCATACCCTGCCATTCTACGGACATCTGCGTTCTACCCTTCTCTAATATGCCCTGCTTTACGATGGGGAGCCCAGCAATATTTGGCTAGGAATGTTAGTGTGAAATTGATTACGTTTGGTTAGGTTAGGCTTGGTCATGTGATGTTTGGATATCTTCTACTTTTCCGGTTTACACTTCAATGCGCCGCATTTCTGCGTTCTACAGTGCTCTAGAATATTCCGATTGTCTCTGCGGAAGTCAGCGATAGTGGTGTGGGCACGTTAGGTGAGTTAGGTTACGTTTGCCAATGTTACGTTTGATTAGGTCAGGATGGGGTTACTTTGACTTTTGTGCTGTACACCGCTATTCAGACGATACCAGCGCTTCGCGCTGCTCTACTAGCATCCGCTTGTCTCTGTGGAGGCTAACAATTGCGGCCGTGGCACGTTTGGCTGAGTTATGCTACGTTAGGCTTTTTATGGCTTGGTTAGGTTTGGGCAGGGTAGCTTAAGGTATCTGTGGCTCTTGTGTTACACACTGCCATTTGGTGGCTTTCGGCACTCTGCTCTGCTCTACTATACTCTGATTTGCTCTGGGGATGCCATCAATAGTGGTCTCGGCGCATTAGGTTTAGATAAGCAGTGTTCTTTTATGTGTTTCGTTTGGCTATGTTGAGATAGGGTCCCTTCGACCTTTGTGCTATGCGCTGCATCTCTATGGATTCATGCGCTCTACTCTCCTCTAATATGTTCTGCTTTGTTCTAAGGAGGGCAGCAATAGTGTTATCGGCACGTTAGGAGTAGTTGCGTTCCTTCCGCTCACGTTACGTTTGGTTCGGTTGGGATAGGATAGCTGTGATCTTTGTGCTATACGCTGCTCTTCGGTCGATACCTGTTCACTCTATAGCTCCACTAGAATCTGCTTGTCACTAGGGTGGACAGCAACGGCGGATGTGGCACGTTTTGCTGGGTTGGGTTATGTTAGGCGGGTTGGCTTTGACTTTTGTGCTATACACGGCTATTTGGTTGATATTTACCATCTGCGTAGCTATAATCTCACCCGCTTTTCTCTAGCGAGGCCAGGAATGGCGGTAGTGGCACGTTTGGTATAGTTATGTTACGTTCGGATACGTAAGGTGCAGCTATGCTTAGTTAAG
>NW_016929397.1:0-211 GCF_001483705.2 Eufriesea mexicana
TTTAAGTTACGGCTGGTTATGTTAGGACAGGATAGTTAAGACTTTTGTGCGATAGACTGCTATTAGGTAGATTTCTACGCTCTACATTGCTCTACTATACTCCGAACGCCTCTGTGGGGCCAGTAATTGTGGTCCCGGCACGTTTGATCTTGTCAGGCAACGTTTGGGCTGGTTATGTTTCTTTGGTTATGCTTCGATAGATATGATGTTC
>NW_016929398.1:0-580 GCF_001483705.2 Eufriesea mexicana
TATAGACCGCCAATAGAATCTTTCCCCCTTATTAATGCAGGAAAGGTAGCTCACCACAATATTTGTCCTAAATATCCATAAAAACCTGTTTTTCAGCCAGGTTCTATACCTTTCCTATGGCTGTAGCACGCAAATAGAATGTTTCATCCATATTTATACAAGAAGGTTAGCTGACCACGATGTTAGTAGAAAATGTCAATAAAACTGAATTTTCAAGCCAGATTCTATAGCATTGCAATTGTTACAGCACGCCAGAAGAATCTTTCCTCCTTATATACCCAAGAAAGCTAGGTCACCACGGTATTAGTCGAAAATGTTAATAACAATGTATTTTCCAGACAGATTCTATAGTGTTGTAATGGCCATAGCGCACCTAAAGAATATTTCATCCTTATTTATGCAATACACATATTTCACCACGATATGAGTCGAAAATGTCAAGAAAAATGTATTTTCCAGGCAGATTGTATAGCATTGTAATGGCTATAGCACGCCACAAGATCCATTCATCCTTATTTATGCAAGAAAGTTAGCCCTCAACGGTATTAGTCGAAAACGTCAATAGTATTGAGTTTTCCAG
>NW_016929399.1:0-532 GCF_001483705.2 Eufriesea mexicana
GTTTATAAAACTGAATTTTCCAGACAGATTCTATACAAATGCAATTTCTATAGCACGCCAATAGAATCCTTCCTCCTTATTTATACAAGAAAGATAGCTCACCACGATATTAGTCGAAAATGTTAATAAAATTGAATTTTCCGGACAGGTTCAATAGATTTGCAATGGCTATGGCACGCGAATAGAGTACTTCCTCCATATTTATGCAAGAAAGTCGGCTCACAATGATATTAGTGGAAAATGTCAATAAAATCGTATTTTCGAGCCAGATTCTATAGCATTGCGATGGCTACTGCACGCCAATAGAATCCTTCCTGCAGATTTATGCAAGAAAGTTCGGTCAAACCTATATTATTCGAAAATGTCAATAAAATTGAATTTCCCAGCCATATTCTACAGAATTGCAGTGGCTATAGCGCGCCAATAGAATCGTTCCTCCTTATTTATGCAAGGAGGTTACCACACTACGATATTAGTCGAAAATGTCAATAAAATGGAATTTTCGAGGCAGATTCTATAGAATTGCAATGGC
>NW_016929400.1:0-1353 GCF_001483705.2 Eufriesea mexicana
AAATGTCAATAAAATTGAATTTTCCAGCTTGATGCTCTAGCAATGCAATGCCTATAGCACGCCAACAGGATCTTTCCTCCTTATTTACGCAAGCAAGTTAATTCACCACAATATTATTCGAAAATGTCAATAAAAGTGAATATTCCTGCCAGAGTCCATATCATTGCATAGGCTACAGCACGCCAAATGTATCTTTCCCCCTTACTTACGCAAGGAAGTTATCTCACCACGATATTAGTCGAAAATGTCAACAAAGTTTCATTTTCCTTCCAGATTCTATATCATTGCAATGGCTATAGCACTCAAAAAGCATCTTTACTCCTTATTTATGCAAGAAAGTTATCTCACCACGATATTATTCGGAAATGTCAATAAAATTGAATTTTCGAGCTTGATGCTCTAGCAATGCAATGGCTATATCACGCCAGTAGAATCTTTCCCCCTTATTTATGCAAGCAAGTTAACTCACACACAATATTAGTCGAAAATGTCAATAAAATTGAATTTTCCATGAAGATTCTATGGCGTCGCTGTGTTAATAGCACGCCAATAGAACCTTTGCTACTTATTTATGCAAGAAAGGTGGCTCACCACGATATTAGTCGAAAAAGTCAGTAAAATTGAATTTTGCTGCCAGAGTCCATAGCGTTGCAAAGGCTACAGCACGCCAAAGTATCTCTCTCCCATGCTTATGCATGGAAGTTAGGTCACCACGATATTAGTCGTAAATGTCAATATAACTGAACTTTCCAGCCTGATTCTATATCAACGCAATGGCTATAGCACGCCAAATGAATCTTTCCTCCTTATTTATGCAAGAAAGCTAGCTAACCATGATATTAGTCGAAAATGTCAATAAAATAGAAATTTCCATCAAGATTCTGTAGCATTGTAATGCCTATAGCACGGCAAGAGGATCTTTCCTCCTTACTTACGCATGAAGTTAGCTCACCACGATATTAGTCGAAAATGTCAACAAAATTTTATTTTCCGGCCACAAAATATATCATTGCAATGGCTATAGCACTCAAAAAGCATCTTTCCTCCTTACTTACGCAAGGAATTCAGCTCACCACGATAATAGTCGAAAATGTCAACAAAATTGAACTTTCCAGCCAGACTCTATAGCATTGTGACGGCTGTATAACGCCAATTGAATCCTACCTACTTATATATGCAAAAGAGACAGCTCACCACGATATTAGTCGAAAATGTCAATAAAATTGAATTTTCCAGGAAGATTTTATTGCTTTGCAATGCCTACAGCACGCCAAACGAATCTTTCCCCCTTATTTATGCAAGAAAGTTAACTCTCCGCGATATTAGTCGAAAATGTCAATAAAATTGAGTTTT
>NW_016929400.1:3627-6395 GCF_001483705.2 Eufriesea mexicana
TGGCTCACCACGATTTTAGTCGAAAATGTCATTAAAATTGAATTTTCCTTCCAGATTCTACTGCATTGCAATGCCTATAGCACGCCAACAGAATGTTTCCTCCTTATTTATGCAAGCAAGTTAACACACCACAATATTGGTCGAAAATGACAATGAAATTGAATTTTCCAGGAATATTCTATAGCGTTGCAATCGTAGTAGCACTCCAATAGAATCTTTACTCCTTATTTATGCAAGAAAGGTGGCCCACCACGATATTAGTCGAAAATGTCAGTAAAATTAAATTCTCCAGCTAGAGTCCATAGCATTGCAAAGACTACAGCACGCCAAAAGTATCTTGCTCCCTTACTTATGCAAGGAACTTGGGTCACCACAATACTAGCCGAAAATGTCAATGAAATTGAATTTTCCAGGAAGATTCTATAGCGTAGCAATGGTAATAGCACGCCAATAGAATCTTTACTTCTTATTGATGCTAGAAAGGTGGCTCACCACGATTTTAGTCGAAAATGTGAGTAAAATTGAATTTTACTTCCAGATTCTACTGCATTGCATTGCGTATAGCACGCCAACAGAATCTTTCCTCCTTTTTTATGCAAGCAAGTTAACTCACCACAATATTAGTCGAAAATGTCAATAAAATTGAACTATCCAGCCAGATTCTATAGCATTGCGGCCGCTATAGCACGTGAGTTGAATGTTTCATCCTTAAGTATGCAAGAAAGATAGCTCAACACGATGTTAGTCGAAAATGTCAACCAATTTGTATTTTCCAACCACATTCTATATCAACGCAATGGCTATAGCACGCCAATTAAATCTTTCCGCCTTATTTATGCAAGAGAGTAAGCTCACCACAATATTATTCGGAAATGTCAATAAAATTGTATTTTTCAGCTTGATGCTGTAGCAATGCAACGGCTATAGCTCGCCAGTAGACTTTACCCTCCTTATTTATGCAAGAAAGTTAGCTCATCACAATATTAGTCGAAAATGTCAATGAAATTGAATTTTCCAGGCAGATTCTATAGCGTTGCAATGGTAATAGCACGCCAATAGAATCTTTACTCCTTATTTATGCTAGAAAGGTGGCTCATCACGATTTTAGTCGAAAATGTCAGTAAAATTGAATTTTCCTTCCAGATTCTACTGCATTGCACTGCCTATAGCACGCCAACAGAATGTTTCCTCCTTACTTATGCAAGCAAGTTAACACACCACAATATTGGTTGAAAATGTCAATAAAATTGAACTTTCCAGCCAGATTCTATAGCATTGCGACCGCTATAGCACGCGAGTTGAATGTTTCCTCCTTAAATATGCAAGAAAGTTAGCTCAACACGATGTTAGTCGAAAATGTCAATAAATTTGTATTCTCCAACCACATTCTATATCAACGCAATGGCTATAGCACGCCAATTGAGTCTTTCCTCCTTATTTATGCAAGGAAGTTAGCTCACCACAATATTATTCCCAAATGTCAATAAAATTGAATTTTCCAGCTTGATGTTCTAGCAATGCAATGGCTATTGCACGACAGAAGAATCTACCCTCCTTATTTATGCAATAAACTTAGCTCACCACAATATTAGTCGAAAATGTCAATGAAATTGAATTTTCCAGGAAGATTCTATTGCGTTGCAATGGTAATAGCACGCCAACAGAATCTTTACTCCTTATTTATGCAAGAAAGGTGGCCCACCACGAAATTAGTCGAAAATGTCAGTAAAATTGAATTCTCCAGCTAGAGTCCATTGCATTGCGACGGCTATAGCACGTGAATTGAAGCTTTCCTGCTTAAATATGCAAGAAAGTTATCTCACCACGATATCAGCCGAAAATATCAGTAAAATTGAATTTTCCAGCAAGATTCTGTAGCATTGCTATGCCTATAGCACGCCAATGGAAGCCTTCCTCCTTGTTTATGAAAGAAAGATTGCTCGCCATGATATTAGTAGAAAATGTCAATAAAATTGAATTTTCCTGCCGGAGTCCATAGCATTGCAAAGGCTATAGCACGCCATTAGTATCTTTCCCCCTTACTTTCGCAAGGGAGCTAGGTCACCACGATATTAGTCGAAAATGTCAGTAAAATTGAATTTTCCTGCCGGAGTCCATAGCATTGCAAAGGCTATAGCACGCCATTAGTATCTTTCCCCCTTACTTACGCAAGGGAGCTAGGTCACCACGATATTAGTCTAAATTGTCAACAAAATTGTATTTTCCAGCCAAATTCTATATCATTGCAATGGCTAAAGCACTCAAAAAGCATCTTTCCGCCTTACTTATGCAAGGGATTTAGCTCACCACGATATTAGTCGAAAATGTCAATAAAATTGAATTTTCCTTCCAGATTCTATAGCATTGCATTGCGTATAGCAGGCCAACAGAATCTTTCCTCCTTATTTATGCAATAAAGTTTGCTCACCACGATATTAGTCGAAAATGTCAATAAAAATGAATTTTCCAGCCAGATACTATAGCATTGCGACGGCTATAGCACGTGAATTGAATCTTTCCTGCTTATATATGCAAGAAAGTTATCTCACCACGATGTTAGTCGAAAAGGTCAATAAATTTGAATTTTCCAAACACATTCTACATCAACGCAATGGCTATAGCACAACGATATTAGTCGAAAATGTCAATAAAATTGAATTTTCCAGCAAGATTCTGTAGCATTGTATTGCCCATAGCACGCCAACAGTATTTTTCCTCCTTATTTAAGCAAGAAGGCTAACTCACCACGATATTAGTCGAAAATGTCA
>NW_016929401.1:0-496 GCF_001483705.2 Eufriesea mexicana
TGTGATGCAAAGGTTTAGTCAGATATCTTCAGCGATGCAAAGTAGTATCACCGGTCAGACATTTTCAGTGGTGTCAAGTGGTATCATCGGTCAGACATTTTCAGTTGTGCAAAGCTGTACCACCAGCCAGACATTTTCAGTAATGGATAATATTACCACCGGGCAGACATGTTCATTGAGGCAAATTAGTATCATCAGTCAGACATTTTCAGTGATGCATAGTAGTACCACCGATTTTGAGTGAGGCAAAGTATTATTATCGGCCAGACATATTCAGTGATGCAAAGTAGTACCATCGGTCAGACATTTTCAGTGATGCAACGTGGTGTCACCTGTCAGACATACTCAGTGATGCAAAGCAGTACCACCGGTCTGACATTTTCAGTGATGCAAAGTAGTATCTTCTGCCGGACATTTTTTGTGATGCAAAGTGGTATCACCGGTCAGACACTTTCAGTGATGCATAGTAGTATCATCTGTCAGACATTTTCTGTGA
>NW_016929402.1:0-305 GCF_001483705.2 Eufriesea mexicana
TTAATGCAGGAATGTTAGCTTGCCACGATATTTGTCGAAAATTTCAATAAAATTGAATCTTCCTTCGGGATATTATAGGATTGCAATGGCTATAGCTGGCCAATAGAATCTTTCCTCCTTACTTATGCAAGAAGGTTACCACACTACGATATTGGTCGAAATCGTTAATAAAATTGAGTTTTCGAGCCTGATTCTATAGCACTGCAATGGCTACTTCGTGCCAATAGAATCTTTCCTCCTTATTTATGCATGGATGTCAGCACACCACAATATAAGTCGAAAATGACAATAAAATTGAATTTTCC
>NW_016929403.1:0-2222 GCF_001483705.2 Eufriesea mexicana
CGACTAATATCGTGGTGGGCTAACTTTCTTGCATAAATAAGGAGGAAGGACTCTAGTGGCGTGTTATAGACATAGCAATGCTGTAGAATCTGGCTGGAAAATTCAATGTTATTGATATTTTCGACTCATATCGTGGTGTCCTAACTTTCTTGCATATATAAGGAGGAGAGATTCTACTCGCGTGCTGTAGCAATTGCAATGCTATAGAATCTGGCTTGAAAATTCAATTTTATTGACATTTTCTACTAACATAGTGGTCAACTATCCTTCTTGTAGAAATATGGACGAAATATTCTATTGACGTGCTACAGCCATAGCAAAGGTATAGAATCTGGCTGGAAAACGCGATTTTGTGGATATTTTCGACTAATATCGTGGTGAGCTGCCTTTCCTGCATTAATTATGGGGTAAGATCCAAAAGGCGTGCTGTAGCCATTGCAATGCTATAGAATCTGGCTGGAAAATTCAATTTTATGGACATTTTCGACTAATATCGTGGTGAGCTACCTTTCCTGCATACATAATGAGGATTCATTCTAATGGCGTGCTGTAGCCATTGCAATGCTACCTAATACGGCTGGAAAATTCAATTATATTGACATTTTCGACTTATACCGTGGAGACATTTCTTTCTTGCATGAATAAGGACGATAGATACTTTTGGCGTGATATAGCCATTGAAGTGCTATGGAATCTGGCGGGAAAATTCAATATTATTGACGTTTTCGACTATTATCGAGGTGGGCCAACTTTCTTGCATAAATAAGGAGGCAAGACTGTAGTGGCGTGCTGCAGCCCTTGCAATGCTATAGAATCTGGCTGGAAAATACATTTTTAAAGACATTTTCGACTCATATCGTGGTGATATTGCTGTATTTCATAAATAAGGATGAAATATTCTATAGGCGCGTTATGGCCATTTCAATACTACAGAATCTGGGTGGAAAATTCATTTTTATTGACATTTTCGAATTAATAACGCTGTGACCTAGCTTTCTTGGTAGTATAAGGAGGAAAGATTCTACTGGCGTACTGTAGCTATTGCAATGCTATAGAATCTGGCTGAAAAATTCAATTTTATTGTCGCTTTCGACTAATATCGTGGTGACCTAACCTCCTTGCATAACTAAGGACGGTAGATACTATTGGCGTGATATAGCCATTGAAATGGGGTAGTATCTGGCTGGAAAATTCAGTATTATTGACGTTTTCGACTAATATTGTGGTGGGCTAACTTTCTTGCATACATAAGGAGGAAAGGCGCTTGTGGCATGCTATAGCCATTGCAATGCTATAGAATCTGGTTTGAAAATACATTTTTACTGACATTTTCGACTAATATCGTGGTGACCTAGCTTTCTTGGATATATAAGGAGCAAAGATTCTACTGGCGTGCTGTAGCTATCGCAATGCTATAGAATCTGGCTGAGGAATACAATTTTATAGACATTTTCTACTAACATCGCGATCAGCTGACCTTCCTGTATACATATGGACGAAACAATCTATTGGCGTGCTACAGCCATAGCAATGGTACAGAATTTGGCTGGAAAACACGATTATATGGATATTTTCGACTAATACCGTGGTGAGCTACCTTTCCAGCATTAAGAATGGGGAAAGATTCTATCGGCATGCTGTAGCCATTGCAATGCTACAGAATCTCTCTGGAAAATTCAATTTCATGGACATTTTCGGCTAACATCGTGGTGAGCTACATTTCCTATATAAATAATGACGGAAGATCCTATTGGCGTGCTATATCCATTGCAATGCTAAAGAATCTGTCTGGAAAATACAATTTTATTGACATTTTCGGCTAATCTCGTGGTGAGCTAACTTTCCTGCATTAATAATGAGGAAAGATCCTATTGGCGTTCTGTAACCATTGCAATGCTATAGAATCTGAATGCAAAATTCAATTTTATGGACATTTTCGACTAATATTGCGGTGAGCTACCTTTCCTGCATAAATAATGAGGAAAGATGCAATTGGCGTGCTGTAGCCATTGGAATGCTACCCAATACGGCTGGAAAACTCAATTTTATTGACATTTTCGACTTATACCGTGGATACACAGCTTTCTTGCATAAATGAGGACGATAGATACCTTTGGCGTGATATAGCCATTGAAATGCTATAGAATCTGTCTGGAAAATACAATATTATTGACGTGTTCGACTAACATCGTGGTCAGCTAACCTTCTTGTATAAATATGGA
>NW_016929404.1:0-795 GCF_001483705.2 Eufriesea mexicana
GTTTGGATAGGCTATGTTAGTCTGGGTTGGGTTTGGATAGCATTGACTTACGTGGTGTGCACTGTTTTCGGTGGTGTTCTGCGCTCCACTGTGCTCTACTATAATCTCCTCGACTCTGGAAGGACCGGCAATAGTAGCCTCGGCACCTTATGTTGAGATATGTTACGATTGGTTGTGTTACGTTTGGACAGGTTAGGATACAGTAGTATTGACTTTTGTGCTATATGCTGCTACCCGCTGGATTTCTGCGCTCTACATTGAACTGCTATGCTCTGCACGGCACTGAGGAGGCCACCACATAACTGTCTCGGCCCGTTATGTTGAGTTTGTTAACGTCGGGTTGGGCAAGTTCAGGCTAAGTTTTGTCAGGATAGCTTATGCTTTTGTGCCCTGCACTACAATTCCGTGTATCTCTGCGCTCTACTGTGCTCTAGTGTGATCCCCTTGGCTCTGGGTAGGCCAGCAGTTGCGTCCTCGGAACTTTAGGTTTTGACAGACAACGTACGTTTCTGCTACGTTTGGTTAGGTTAGGACTGGAAAGCTCTCACTTTTGTGCTGTACACCGCGAATAGGTGGATTCCTGTGCAATTCGATGCTCTAATATGCTCTGCTTGACTCTGAAGAGGGCAGCAATCCTTGCCCCGTCACCTTGTGGTGAGATAGGCTACGTCCGGCTTGGTTAGGTTAGGACAGGTTGAGATAGAATATCTTTCACTCATGTGCTATAATCTGCAATGCGGTGGATTAATGCGCTCTACTCTCCTCTAACATATTCTGCTTGGCACTGCGGAAGGA
>NW_016929405.1:0-885 GCF_001483705.2 Eufriesea mexicana
TTTACCATACTATAACAGGTTATAGAATACGAATAGACCTATTCTCTGGCAAGTAGATGGCTGCATTTGCGATTGGATTGAAGGCGTGAGGCGATCAATTCCCCAAGCTGTAGAAGGTTATAGATTTTGAATAGACCTGTTCTCTGGTAAGTAGATGGCTGTACTTGCCATTGGATTGAAAGCGTTAAGTGATCTAATCACTAACCTATGGCAGCTTATAGATTTTGAATAGACCTATTCTCAGGCAAGTAGATGGCTGTACTTGCCATTAGATTGAAGGCGTTAGGCGATCTATTCACCTTGCTATATTATGTTACAGATAATGAATAGACCTATTCTCTGGCAAGTAGATGGCTGTACTTGCCGTTGGGTTGATGGCGTTAGGCGATCTACTCACCAAACTATAACAAGTTATAGATTTTGAATAGACCTATTCTCTGGCAAGTAGATTGCTGTACTTGCCATTGGATTGATGGCGTTAGGCGTTCTAATCGTCAAGCAGTGACAGCTTATCGATTCTGAATAGACTCATTCTCTGGCAAGTAGATGGCTGTATTTGCCATTGGATTGAAGGCGTTATGCGTTCTATTCACCAAGCTGTAGAAGATTACAGATTTTGAATACACATATTCTCTGGCAAGTGGATGGCTGTACTTGCCATTGGATTGATGGCGTTAAGCGATCTAATCGCCAAGCTTTAACAAGTTATAGATTTTGAATAGACCTGTTCTCTGGCATGTAGATCGCTGTACTTGCCATTGGATTGAAGGCGTTAGGCGATCTATTCACTGAGCTATAACAGACTATACAACTTCTAAAGATATATACTCTGGCAATTAGATGGCTGTACCTGCCATTGTACTGAAGGCGTTAGGCGATCTATTC
>NW_016929406.1:0-565 GCF_001483705.2 Eufriesea mexicana
TTAAAAAATGTCAATAGAATTGGATTTTCTAGCCAGATTCTATTGCTCTACAATGGCCATAGCACGCCGATAGAATCTTTCTTCCATACTTATGAAAGAAAGATACGTCACCAGGATATTTGATGGCAATGTCTATAAAATGGCATATTCCAGCCAGATTCTATAGCATTGCAACGGCTGTAGCATGCCAATAGAATCTATCCACATTATTTATGCAACGAAGTTAGCTCACCACGATATTAGTAGAAAACGTCAACAAAATTTAATGTTCCAGCAAGATTCTATAGCATTGCAATTGCTATAGCACGCCAATTGATTGTTCCCTCCTTATTTACGCTAGAAAGTTAGCTCACCACGAAATTGGAAGAAAATGTTAATAAAATTTTATTTTCCACCCAGATTCTGCAGCATTGCTATGGCTATAGCACGCCAGTGGTGAGTGGTGTCTTTCCTCCATATATATGCAAGAAAGGTAACTCACCCCGATATTAGTCGAAAATGTCAATAAAATTTCGTTTTCCAGTCATATTCTGTATCATTCCAATGGCTATAGCACGCCAATAGA